>NC_057389.1:28193071-28493071 GCF_019320065.1 Cervus canadensis | reverse complement strand
ACATTAAATTTTCTTGAAATTTATATTAGACATTGGATCAGTTTCATGTTTATTCAGAATTAAGGCCACTGCTAGTCAATATAGGTACCTCTGCATATAAGCAAAAGGCATCCCTTTTGGGTAAATACTCCACAGACTTCACAACTGGAAAACAGCTGTATTTCAATTTCCCACTGATTCCCTGACTCAGGCATCTTTGTGCAGTGCACATACTACACAGATGTACAGAGTAGAACTCTCTCATATTGAACTCAAGATTTCAAATGTCAAGAAAAATATTTCCTGGGTAAGTAAATTTAAAGTCGTATTATTTTTAAGATTGAAAGCTTTAATTTTAACCTGTGCCTATATTTGTGACTTTATTAAGAAACAAATATATTTATGCAGTCAAATCACAGCCACAAAATGTATAATGAAAATTCCCATGATGCCAGATACATAGATACCATAGATACAAGCGTAAGGACAGCAGTTTAGCCCACAGGCACGAGGCAAAGGTACACTTGCTTCCTGGGGCAGCGAGAGAGCAAGCCTAGGTATAACTAGGACAGCAAGTATAATCATAACACCTGATAGCAGTTGGTTTTATTTGGTAATTTAGTGATTATTATAGTTATTTTAGAAGGTGAATTCATTATATGATAGGTTTTATGATAAATGTAGGCTACTACAGTATTCTTTTTGCAATAAATCACACTACTTATTTTCAAATGTCTGTTAATCTACATAGAATGCATCTTTACCTTATATCTTGAAGTGAAACAAATCACATAATTTCAAAGATTATGCATATTTTTCTGAGAACACATAAAAATACTTTTGGATTATTACTTTAAAAAGGTTAATATAACCAACTGTGGGGCTTTCAAAAGGAACAGATTTTTGTTGTTAAATGTTACAAAGCACAAAGAAAGTGAAAAAATATATATATACTCACTGAATTGGCATTTGTTGGGTTTGGCCAAGGTCTACCACCACCTGGGCCCCTACAAGACAATATGATAAATGAAATTTTAACTCATGCTCTGAATGTTTCACAATAAGCAACAACATCATAAAATACTAACATTTATAATTCAGTTACCATGCTGTTCTAGTTCAGCACTGTAATTACTCTATCTTCTCACAGCTTTTTTTAATTACTAAAATCCAAAAGCCTTATCATTCCTCAAACAGCTTTCTTTCCAAATCAAACTATTACTAAGCCTAGTTTTAAGTTCAGTTATTATAATAACCACCAAAAGTGGTAATCACTTATAGCAGTAAATATATATATACATATATTGAAACATAAGAATCTGCTTTTGGAGTAAAAATCACTAATTATGAGATAAAGACAAACTATAATTGTGACATCAATGTAAGTCCTCTCGGTATCATTCAAAATGAAATTGTTTGTAAAATACTATTAAATATAAAATTATTGCTTGTATTAAGCTACAAATAAATATGTAAAAGTTCCCTCATCTTCAAAAAATTTGCATAGAATATCACATTACTTTACACATCTATATTTCAATCTATCAGTGCTGACAATTTAGTTACTATTAAACAAGGGAACTGCATTTCCTGTTTTCATAATTGTAGTTCAAGACAGTGGTCAGAGTAAATCTTGGGGAAAAAAAACAGGAGGTAATCTATGCCAATGTATGTCAATACATTGCTTCATGTTAGGGTGGAGAAGCATGCTCCCTATTCTATAGCTTAAAAGACATAATGATTTTAAAACAAAATTAATGCCTAATTAATTAAGTTAAAAAGATCTCCTGTCCATATGCTTTTAGTATTAACTGCACCTGAATAAATACTGCCTGATGAAAAGGAGACTATTGTTAGCAGGTCCTCTGTAATTAGGGTCACTCAAAATTCCTTTTCCCTCTAATATCAATGAAAACACTGAGCTTTTTAATTAAAAAAAAAAAAAAAAAAAAGACCCCTGATTCTTACTCTAGGGACCTTAAACCTAAGGTTCTAAATGTTAGATAGAAGTTGTCCAAGTTAGCTGTATTACTCATGTTTGGTTGGAATATTTAGAACTGTTTTGAGTATTATTTTGGGATTCCCAAGGAATGCAAACAGCAGGGAAGGGCATGAGAAATTGTGTCCTTAGGCTCCATTAAGATGCCCAAGTTACAATTTTACCCAATTCTGTTTGAGGAATAGAGGGGGAGATAAGATGCTGGAGTCAAAATATTATGCACAGCCAGAAGGTGAGGGACATATGTATTGTTTCTGGAAATAATTCCTCTCTAAGATAATCATAATGACTTTACAATTAGTTACTGGAGCACTTTAGAAAGGCGATTTTACATAGAGGATTCAATGTCTTAATGGGCAGAAACGGAGGGTAAGCATAGGATATATGTTGATCAAGTGAAATATTTGACTTGCTTGATGTTAATCAAAACACAGTGGAGAAATTGGGAAATACTTACAACAACATAACAATATACTATATATATATCCAAATCATGGCCAAAAATTGTTTGCAATGATATGCAGATAATCTCATAATTCTGAAGTATTATGTTTAAACAATGACTGTGTGAATAAGATATATTAAATATAAAATAATTTTTACTTAAAATTTGCTTAATGTTAAATTAATACATTAAACTAGATATTAAAATAATTAATTACTTAAGTAAATAAAAATTAAATGATTAAGCTAAATTTATTCTAAGAACCATAAAATACCTTTTATGCATTTTAACTGTTTGACAAATACTAATGTCTCAGCTCACCATGTATTTCATAATAAATTGCATTTTACTGTAATGAGTTAAGTATTAATTCATTTGGATAAGCTAAATTTCCCTTATCATTACCACTGTGTTAGAAAACACTTTAAGGTTTGCAAATACTATTAAATAGAGGGTGATAGTAGTGAGTAGTTTTATTAGAATAACTTCTTAAGTGCAGTAAGTTTTCTCTACTTTTGAGGGCCACCAGTATTATCAAGAGTAATCTACAAACTATAATGGAGGCATTATTTTTAATGTAAATTTCTATATAAGTATAGTTTGAACTAGAATCAGTTAATTTTATTTAAAAATAAAGAGAAAAATGAAGCTTAAAAGAATTTTGTTTACTTAGGTAAGTTTTCAAGGCTGGTATTCCTTTGTTTTTTTGTTTTAACTGATTCTAACTGAACTCTCCTCTCTTCACATCTCCTACTCATAAATACTACCTAGACCTCAAACCTAATGGACTCAGTTGTAGCTTGCTAAAATTTGCTTGTCCCAAATTACAATTCCTCTGCTATTCCCAAATAAACTCATCTTTTTTAAGATCGCAAAAAAAAGTCTTTAATTTTTGGTAGGGTGTAAGGATATGATGAAATGAAGGCAACCATGACTACCAAAGAGAAAAAATATCTTTTCTTCTATAATTCAGTCATTTTATTTCAAGATAATAACTATGTAAACCTTATAATTCTATAGGGTATGATCTAGAACCTAAAGGGTCTAGATCCTTTGAAATTATTTGTCCTCTTAGTTTCTATAAAATATCAAGGGCCACAAAGTTGAATTAGAAATCTTTTAAAATGCTGAATATTAATTCTTTTTAAATTTGTAAAAATGTACTTTATTTAAAAATATAGTTTTCTTTTAAAAATCTATGATGCATTTGAAAACATTTACATCGTGGTTAGTTTGTAAATTCTACTTTAAGTTACTGAAATTGATATTGAATTTTAATTCTAAATATATACTACTAGTTATAGAAACACTAAAAATAGGCTTATTTTAACTTTAGATGACACTACATATGATTTACCCTGAGTTTAGAGCATGGAAATATAAAAACCATACCAAAATAACCATTTTCTTTGGAGATGACCAATATGTTTTTTTAACAACAAAATAATCAAAATATTGTTCCAAATGGTTTGGTTTCAGTAAGAGAGAAAGCTACAGTTAGAATATGGTATTTATTTACTTTCATGACCAGGGCTGGGTACTTTTTACTATCATTATATTTTGGTCAAATAATAAAAAGTGACAAACTTCAGAAACCTCCCCCAGATATGACCCTCTGGTAGATCCCTGCTGACCCCATCACAAATATCTAGACTATTAAAAACACAGTCCAGGCGGCGGCTGTTCAGTTGCTACATCATACCCAGCTCTTTTGCCCCCCCGGACGGCAGCCCGCCAGACTGCTCTGTCCTTGGGATTTCCCAGGTAAGAATACTGGAGTGGGTTGCTGTTTCCTTTTCTAGGGGATCTTGCTGACCCAGGGACTGAACCTGCGTCTTCTGCACTGGCAGGAGGCTTCTTTACCACTGAGCCACCAGGGCCTAGCCTAAGTAACACTAATTCTAATGCCCTTTCCTTTAATTTTTAATTTATCCAACATGTAAAAAAATGACATGAAGAAAGTCATAATTTCAGTTAGAAATACTTACTTGCCACTACACAGTAAGATTTAATTTGTTTTAATGATAATAAATTATGGAGTGAATTTCAATAAAATTTATTGAGTACAGTGGAGACAGTAATATGGTTTATTTATGTCTCTTTAAATTCACTTTTGCTTTATTGGGGCCAAAATCAATAGAACAATGAGTCTCTCTGGTTGGATCGTCCATATTTCAGAACTTTCTCTGTTAGAGGGAAATATTTATGATGTCATTGTCCTCAAAGGAATCCTAATTTATAGAAAACTGAAAATTATATAAGACCCCAAATAAGTCAATAGTAATTAATGGAATGTGAATCTGTAAAGCTTCAAATTTCTTTAAAAGCCGGAAATTATACAAATAGTAACATAATTAATAAATATTTTAAAATACCTGGATATATTAAAATGAGAAACCCAAACACCAACAGAAATAATCATTTGAAATATTCAGCCATACTTTTAGTCTTCATAGTCTATGGAATTAAATATACCCATAAGTATCTGTTTAAATGTATGTGAGAAAGAAACTAGACAATTTTAAGCAGCTATTTGATTCCCAGTGGTCACATGAGAATGACTTTTCTTATACTAGCAAAACCAAGTTGATATAAAGTTGACCACATCACTAATTATCATGATGAGTAATATACCAAATGATATTAGGTACATTCTTAATATTTAATGAGCATTCAAAATGTATACTCCTTAACATCTATACATAGAATTCAAATTATCCTTTAAAAGCTATTTCATTTTAAAGTCAGAATCTTAGGTATGTAAATTTTATACATATCTAAATCCTATTTTTGAGAGTTTCAGCTTTTGATATAAGCACAAAATTTCACTCCTTTTTGTAGCAATCATTAATAAGGCTAAACCTTTGAGGAATTTAAGAAAAGACTTCATGTCTATCCATTTTTACTTTAAAAGTAAAAAGATGGGATAGGAAAATTTGACCTACTTTTTTCCCCCTTGTTCTGTCAGTTTTGAGCCTGGTTGGTATCCACCTATTAACCTATTTTCTATTTTAGGCAAAACTGCTTTCCATGAAAATGGTTCCAGAAACTTAAACAAATCCCCATGGACATCAAACAAAGCTTACCTCAGTATATTTTCAACGCCATTAAATGATGGCAGAGTCGTTTAGTTTGATAGATAAGGAACCAAAACGTGGACTAATGGGGAATATGGAAATAGATGAGACTACCCACGCCATACACAGAGCTCTTACGTTATTTCTGATAAGATTTTCTTCAGGCTACATCATGGAATTGATCTTCTAGTGAATTAAGGAAGGCTGTTAACAAGTTCTGGGTATATATGGAACTTTGAGGACAAGTAAGATAATGAAAAAGGAATTAAAATTCCTTAACAAATTGCATTCTATTGACCGATAGAAGCAACTGCTCTCTTTGTTTTTGAAAGGCCTTTATAGTAAAAAACAAACACAAAAAAAGTCTATTAGTTTACTCCCTATCTAAGTATATCTTGAATTTTCAAAAGAAATTATACTATGGGAAGTTCTTTAATAAAGAAGAAACTACTAGAAACTTCTTCCTGGGTTAGCACTGGTCCCAACAAAGCAAATATACATATATCTTTAGGAAGAAGATATATAGGTATATATATTTCTAAAAGTTTAAAACTCATAGGAATCATGCGGTATCTGTTACAATGAACAATATTCAATAGTCTACTTCTGGAGAGTTAAGTCATGGTCCTGGTGTCATCTCTTCATATTTTTGTATTGACTGCATGAATACTATGTGCTCATTTACAAGAGATTCATTTTTATGATAAATAGAACATGAAAATCAGGCTAAAAGTTGCCATTTGAAATGGAAAAAAACTTAAAGGTTGCAAAGAAAGACAGAAAAACAGAGAATATGTTGTGAAAACAAAGCAAACACTACAGTTCACATTTAATTCATTTATACATCATTTTACATTACAAAGAATTTAACTTAAATTGTGTTACAAATTGGTGTGACTTTAGAAGACAGAAAATAGAACACTTTACAGGACAATATAGCATTTTGCTTACATGTTCATTCCAGGCATTCCGGGGCCACCTAAAGCATTCAGTGGGGGTCTCATTGCACCTCCATAGTTCTGTAATGATAACCAAGGGTCAGACTACCACAAAACAAAAAAACAAAACCAAAGAGGAGGGGGGAAAGAAAGGAGAGCAGGTTAATGATTTCCCTACATAACTCCTGGTTGGATAAGGCCTGTGCAATTCATTCTCTGAAGGGTCCACTCTTGTACTTTTGCTTCTATTTAGCAGTTACATTGGTTTGTGTCTTTTAAAAACTACGTGAATATGTATGATCATTGGAGCATGTTAATGATTACGGTATAGTTACAATTGTAATATTCAATTATCTTTATTAATTTCTTGATATCTGTACAACAGTGAACTTTTTCAAGCAAGACATTTCATAAATCCCAAACTCTGTTTTTAAAGAAAAGACTAAGTCAACATGTTTGAAATTGTCAGGATCAGAACAATTATGTAGTCTGAAAACAAACAGGTGAATCTAATATAAGCAAGCTGAATGCAAACTTCTGTCTGCAAAATAATACATTCCAGAAAGAAATGTACTAGTATACAAATCCACAAAAATATATGAACACTAAAGTATACTTAAAATATGCACGTGTGAATTATGACTCAACAGACTTCTATCAATATTTGAGTGTTATGCGCATTCAAAAAATAAAAACATTTAATGTATATATCATATTAGTTTCCATAAAGGCCAAAAGATTAATTTTAATATGATCATATTAATATATTTTGAACTATCAACTATTGTACTTCATGCTTGGCTTTCTGACATTACTATTCCGCCAACTTTTCTGACCATTCTTCAGTTTCCTTTGCTGATTGCTTTTATTTTGCCAACTCTTTAAATATCACTTTTCTCCAAGTTCCAGCCACAGCATCCTTCTAAATAAATATGCATTTATGGGTAAACTTATCTGCTACCATTAGTTCAACAATTATTTATATGTTAGGAATCTCAAATCTATTTTGTCATGATGTCATCCCTAAGCTCTTAGACAACTCACATGTTGAACTTCATATTGGTTGTTTCTATCTGGATACCATTTCACACTCAACATACCTAAAAGTCACCTCCATTTTATCTTCTCACAGCTGCGTTCTTTATATTGCCTTCCTCAGTCAGTTCTGTGGCATCACCTTCTATACAGTAGTCTAGGCTAAGAACCTCTGGGAGCTCCTTGATGTTTCTTCCTTTTATTTCAATTTCCGTATCCAGTCAGTAACCAAGGTCTATTGATTCCACCTGTGAAATGGCTCTTGAAATACTGCTCCCTTCGTATCACTCGTCTCTGTCATTTACTGACACGACTGTACTCTCAGCTGGTCTCTCTGACCAGGCCTCTCCCCCTCCCAATCTATCCTCCATACCGCCTCCAGACTGCGCTGCTTAAACGCAGGCCTCTTTATGTGGCTTAAAAGCCACGATGACCCACACAGTCTATCAAATGAAGTCTGGTCTTCAGCATGGCCCTATGATGTTATTCACAGACCAGCCCTAGCTGCCCTCATTTCCTATCATATTTACTTTCTCCCCTCACCCCCACCTCTACCCTTCAGATTACTGAATTTCTTGTGGTTTGGAAACTTGCAGTACACTTTTATACTCATGATAACTCATCTGCGGTGGCCTTCTGTGTGGTAGGTGCTAAGATGACAAGGAAATATTTGATGAGAGGAGGTCTGTTAACTCCAGCGAGTAAGCCACAGTTTGTAAATAAACTACCTAGTTACACGTTGTTCTCATTATTTGCTTTTATTTTCAAGAAATCATATTTAAATGTCTCAAATGAGGTGCTATGGAATAGGAGAATGGTATCTATCCATAGCTGAGAGAGCTATTTCTCTTCACCTCTGAATCATGCATGGGGATGGCAGCAGCTGCATTAGCAAGGAGTATCTGAGAAGGAAATTCGTCACTGGGAACAAAATCTACATGATAGACTATAACACAAATTCTTCATAAAACAAACTGCCCCTCATTTTTGATCCTAGAAGGTCTGTGTTTTATTTTATCAAGGGATACATTTGTTTTCCTCATAGCTCTGGACATAGATAGTGGTTTGAAAATCTGTTTCCCCTGCCCCATTTCCTCTGCCCCCCTTTCTATACGTGTATTTACTGGTCAGATTCTCCCAATGATCCATTCAACCTTAACTTTCTTATCTACAAAGTGATAATATCATCTCTCTTATGAGCTTATTGGAGGAAAAATGAAACCATACAAAACACCTATTATAGTGCTTGGTGCATTAAAGGCAAGATACCTGGTGCTCAAAAACTGTAGTTGCTAACTCTTACACTGTTAATAAGGGACCAACTTAAATGGGTCTTCTCATTTACCCTTGAGCCCTCAATCCTAACAAAATTATGTACTTCTGACGTAGTGACTCCCTGCCAGAGAATGCATATTTCTTTTTTCGACTTTTCCCCTACTGTTTAATAGTTTTTCTTTATGTATCTGCATCTCATGCTAAACAATAAGTACCTGAAGGTAGAATCTGTTCTACTTATCTTTGTAGATCCAATCCACAGTTCACAAGTGTTACAGGATATCCATAAGAAATTATCCAATACATATTTTGAGAAACTTATAATATTTTAATTTTGCAAATAATCTGAAGCAAACAGAAAACAGGAAGATAAGAAAGAACAACAGGCTTTCTAATAGGTAACAAAGGCAGAATGGGAAGAGCTAATTTGGAATCACTGAATTTTAAAGCTGATGGCAGCTATACAATTCCATCTGGTTTAATCTCTCTCCCAATGCAATGCTCCTGACAAAGGACTGTTCAGACTCTGCCTGGAAAGTTTACAAAGAGTGTTTCCATGATTGGGCAGTTAAATTTCTAGAAAGTTCTTGTACTGAACTAAATTCCACTTCCTATCTTAGATGTGAAAATACAGAATTAGTTTACTTCCTCTTAACATTTTATCATTTCTTCACCCCAAGTATTTGACTTGGAAGTCATGATATGTTCTATTTGCATATAACTCACTTATCCTCCAGATTTCTAAAGGAACTAGAACTAGCTGGAGAGTCCTGTTGAATTTTTCTGTTAATCTATATGTATCTGCTGAGCCTAAGAACACAGACAAGCTAGCAATATATTATTACAAGAGCTACACAGAAAAATGACTTCAAATACGATATTAGGGAAGACATTTTTCTTGACTGAATAAGTAATTCTGCTTTTCTATTGAAAAGATATTGATATCAGTCTAAAAATCATGTATTACCACTGAACTTTGATTTAAAATAAATTAAGGGGTGGTAGAAATTTACCAGGATTTGAAGCAAAGTTTTATTTCTTCCTCTATGCAGTAGGTTTTAATCATATATTTACTATATTCTAGGTGTGCACTTTGCCTCCAGCAGCATTAAAGAATCAGATTATATATATTTCGTTTAGGAATTCAATTATTTCAATAGATAGCTACTGTCCCTCTTCACTACATTGGTGTTAAGCTGAAAAACCTGGAAATAATATCTGTGATACAAAGGAGATACATATTTTGTTTGTGCATAAAACTAGAAATAATATTCCAGACATGCTTCTATAATTCAGCTATAAAAAAGCAGACACATTCTGTTCTTAGGTAGTATCTGTATTATTAAATATCTGTCATTAGAGTCTCTTTTCTTTTTTTCTATCTTAAGAAACACAGCTAACTTTTTACTACAGATCTCACAGTTTATAATCCATATGTTACTTATACCAAGTGTTATGAGTAAATATCTCACAAGAATCCCTCAATTCAAATGATTTTTCTTCATTTTAAAAAAATTTTTCTTCATTTTTAGCCAACTGTATCATTCATATGAATGTGATTCCTATTTTCATTTAAGTAAATGACATATATAAACAATTTCATTTTACCTTTTGTACTTAAATACAGTGTTATATAAGTTGTTGCAAGCATTTCCGGTTTCTGAGGTAAATTCATATCAGAATGCTTTACTTGCCCCAAATTATAAAGAAATAGATAGCAAGGATATTAATCCAAATGGAAGAAATAAATTACTCTCTTTGGGTTTGAAAATGCAAAGAAAGTCTGTTCTATACATGTGTCTCTTTTTCTGTCTTGCATATAGGGTTATCGTTACCATCTTTCTAAATTATATATATGCGTTAGTATGCTGTATTGGTAAACACCAATCTTTCTGGCTTACCTCACAAAACACATAAATTTTTGGCTTGACATTTTAAAACATAAAGACAAGTATGCTTTTTTACTTCTGCATTTTCAAATGAGATCTAAGTATTCATATATTCAATAGCTTAGGTAAGCATCGGTATATCTTTCAAATACTGCAAAACTTACTCAAATCAGACTCTAATTTTTAAAAGTGTTGAAAATATTGGTCTGGAATGACAAAAACTCAAAGGGCAGCTAGCCAAAAAGTAAGTGACCTGAATGAAGAATAACTAAATTACAGACATCAACTTTTGACATATATTCAAAATGTATCTATTATGAAAATCTTTCAAGAAAAAAAAATTCTTCAAGTTGTATATAGCTTTAAAACTGGTTGGTTTAGTTTATTAAAGTGAAAGTGAAGTCACTCAGTCATGTCCAACTCTTTGTGACCCCTTGGACTGTAGCCCACCAAGCTCCTCCGTCCATGTGATTTTCCAGGCAAGAGTACTAGAGTGGGTTGCCATTTCCTTCTCCAGGAGATCTTCCCGACCCAGAGATTGAACCTGGGTCTCCCGCATTGTAGGCCAACGCTTTACTGTCTGGTCCCATCACCTCATGGAAAATAGATGGGGAAACAGTGGCTGACTGTTTTTGGGGGGGGGGCCTCCAAAATCACTGCAGATAGTGACTGCAGCCATGAAATTAAAAGATGCTTACTCCTTGGAAGGAAAGTTATGACCAATCTAGACAGCATATTAAAAAGCAGAGACATTACTTTGCCAACAAAGGCCGGTCTAGTCAAAACTATGATTTTTCCAGTAGTCACATATGGATGTGAGAGTTGGACTACAAAGAAAGCTGAGCGCCGAAGAATTGATGCTTTTCAACTGTGGTGTTGGAGAAGACTCTTGAGAGTCCCTTGGACTGCAAGGAGATCCAACCAGTCCATCCTGAAGGAGATCAGTCCTGGGTGTTCATTGGAAGGACTGATGCTGAAGCTGAAACTCCAATACTTTGGCCACCTCATGAGAAGAGCTGACTCATTTGAAAAGACCCTGATGCTGGGAAAGATTGAGGGCAGGAGGAGAAGGGGATGACAGGGGATGAGATGGCTGGATGGCATCACCAACTCAATGGACATGAGTTTGAGTAAACTCCGGGAGTTGGTGATGGACAGGGAGGCCTGGCGTGCTATGCTTCATGGGGTCGCAGAGTCAGATACGACTGAGCAACTGAACTGGACTGAACTCAAAAGTATTCAGTCAGTGAACTATTCTACAGATCCTATAAATTCTAATTGCCATTAACAGATTAATGATGGTTGGTCCCATAAATCACCATCCCTAACATGAGCAGAAATAGCAAAAAAATAATTTAAATATCTAGATTACAGTTTTGTAAGACCTTAAGAAAATATATAGGAAATAAATGAGCATAAATAATTTTTTTAATTTTGACAATCTCACAAATATTTACATAATAGGTACCTCTGACAAATTTGTGCTTCATGTTCCAATACAATTTATATAGTTGATCCTTGAACAACATGAGATTGAACTGTGCCAGTCCATTTATAAGCGGACTTTTTTCAGTAAATATATTATTGGAACATTTTTGTGGATTTGCAATAATTTGTAAAAACTTACAGATGAAAAGCACAGTCTAGAAAGAGCAAGAAAATTAAGAAAAAGGTATGTTATGAAAGCATGAACTATATGTAGATATACGTCTAGACTCAAGGCATAAGGAGAGTGATACTTAATATAAAATGAATGTCTTAGTTTTCTTACTGTTTTATAATTTTGCTTTCAAAGACCTACATTACTCTATAGTATATATTTCTCTCTCTCTCCCCCTTCATTAGAGAAACCATGTTATCAGCCTACCATCACATGTAAGCAGTTTAAAAAAATGTAACAATATTTAAATACTGTATTCTGAATATGCCTGTAATACTATATGCCATGAAAACATTATAAGGATTCATTCATTAGTGTATAGGCTAGGCTCTGATGAAGCAAGTGTTGCTTATTACACGAGGTTACCATAAAGCTATCAGTGCTGCTGCTTCATATCAATGCATGAATTGTTATACCTGTAAATAAACAGGAATATATTCACCTTTTCTTTTCATTTTTGATGTCTAGTGTTATAAATATATGTAATATCTACAGTGTTTCATATCATTTAAGGCAATATACATATATTTTTAATCTTAGACAAATCTTGTAAGCAGGTATCTACATATTTTAGGACAATATTGACATAGACACTGACAGGTAATTCATCGTATAAACAGATGATGTAAACTTATGGTATTGATAAATATAGTGCTGTACTGTAATTGTATTTTCTCATAATTTTCTTAATAACATTCCCTTTTCTCTATGTTACTTTATTGTAAGGATACAGCATATAATACATATAATACATTTATAAAATATGTATTAATTATGTTATCAGTAAGGTCTCTGGTTAACAGCAGGCTGTTAATTAAGTTTTAGGGAGTCAAAAGTTATACATGGGTTTTCAACTGTGCAGTGGTTTGGTGCCCTTAACTCCCACATTTTCAAGGGTCAACTGTGTATTACTACATGTTGATCAGGAACTCCTAGATATAAGTCACATTTACCTGGGTGTTAGAGTCTTAAATATCTTTTTTGGGCACACAAGAAAATACTTATCATTTTTAAAGTAGATACATGAAACAAGCTCCTAAAACCATCACTTATATAGACTGTTCTTGGAGAGAATAAGTAAATGATCCTTTTAACCAGCGGTATGATACACTGACCTCTGACCTATGAGGGAGAAATTTACAATTCTGAATTCTGGATTCTTTTCTTTGAAATATAACATTACAAAATTAATTTCTACCTCATGCAGTTTTCCCAAGAGAGACAAAGAGAAGTTTTAGCTAAAATAAGTGATAGCCTGGAGCAGCATACTAAAAAAATATCATCAACAGCTGAATAGGTTCAATCTTGGTGTATACTTCTGGGAAACTGTGATAGAGAAGTAGGCTAATAACATCTAGTGTATACTGTTGTATTACACTTTTTCAGCAAGACCCATTTTAATGTTTATTTCTAAATGGTTTTCTATTGTTTTCATACTCTGTGAAGAAATATGGTACTATATAATGGTCAGTGGCATTCTTTAAAAGACTTACAGAAATATATTTTATGCCACTTATTCTATTTAATTCAATTAGGCTTTAAATTATCTTAGTTATCCTTTATAGTAATTACTATAATTTTTCATATTTCATCATTATAAAAAAGGGTAACAGTTACCTTTTTTAGTAATAATTACTATAATGGATTTCTACCCAATGTATTTTCTAGAATGTACCAAGGGCAAATGTGGTAGCATCTGTTGAAATATGGCTTGATATTTTCTATTTGGACATGTCATAGGCAACATATCCTCAAGGGTTTAAAAACTATGTCCTTTTAAGTCTTTTATATATATATATGTGTGTGTGTGTGTATGTACATATGTATATATATAATAGAAACCAGCAAATAATATAGTTTGTTTGTGTAAGATGAAGGAAAAAACTCAGCCTCTGGCTTCTTGCACTTATTATTTACCTGTGGTCCTAAGGGCACCATTCCTCTTGGAGGAGTCATTCTCTGCATTGGCCCACCCATATTTGGATGACCTAAAAAGAAAAAAGTGTGACAATATTAGCAGTGTAATGAGCATGGGTGCTAAATCAGAAGCTGTCACCTCCCTTCTGCATGGTATTCCATCTTATTTACTGAGGGACTGAATTACTGACATCACCTCAGCATGGCTTCCATGGCCAGTCTTCCACCTCTCACCACAGGGCTGTCCCTGCCCCCATGCTCCATTAATGTCTTGAAAGTTAAATCTTCCTCTTCAGTGTCGAATAATACGTCTGTCATAACATTTGCTCCCCTTCTTTTAGAACAGTGAACACAGCCATACGTGTTTGTGGTACCTAAAGAGGTCAATGGAAGGACCCAATTTTTGGGTTTGTTAAACTATCAAGGAAGTCACTTGCTGCTTAGCATCATCTTTCCTCCTGCTTATCTTTTTGGTGGACAAAACTCTCTATCTGAAAGGCAGAGAAAATTATAAGTGATATAGTCACTTTGATTCTCACTTGCTAGAAGTTATATAAAGAGTTTAGAAGTTATGCGTTAAAACACAGATTTTGGATATTTAATTATTCTGTTCCTTCTGTTATCACTGGGCTATCACAAATAATTAAGTTAGCAAAAAATATAATTACTTGGCCATGTTACCAAGTAAAAATGCAACTGATATAATTATGAAAGATCTATACAAATAATACCTTCCCTAATAAGTACAGGGTTTCCTTTGAGATTCTGCACATCAATTTAACTTTTACTTTAAAGTAGTCACCTTGCTGTCGAGTTGGGTCCATTCCACTGGGAAGTAATGGCTGACTTCCTGGGACACCTCCAAGTGCCTAGCATATTTAGTAAAAATAAAAAGCAGTAAGTATTTTAACTATTTATAAAATAAGAACTTTTAACAATTACAGAATCCATGTCACAAGATTTTTTTCAAGCTGTATTTTTTTATATTGGATTATACTTGATTTATAATAATGTGTTAATTTTGGGTGTACAGTATAGTGATTCAGTTATATTGAATATATGCATGTATCTTCCTTTTCAAATTCTTTTCTATTATACGTTATTACAGAGTATTGAGTAGAGTTCCCTGTGCTATATAGTAGGTCCTTGTTGATTATCTATCTTGTGTATACTAGTCTGTATGTATTAATCCCAACCTCCTAATTTATCTCTCCCCACACTTTTCCCTTTTGGTAACCATATATTTGTTTCTCTTTGTAAATAAGTTCATTTGTATCACTGTTTTTAGGTTTCACATAAGTGATACAATATGATAATTGTCTTTCTCTTACTTCATTTAGTATGATAATCTCTAGGTCCATCCATGTGGCTGCAAATGGCATTCTTTTTATGGCTGAGTAATATTCCATTGTACTATGTACCACATCTTCTTTATCCATTCCTCTCTCAATGGACATTTAGGGTGCTTCCATGTCTTAGCTACTCTTAAGTACTACTGCAGTGAACACCGGGGTGCATGATCTTTTCAAATTACCGTTTTCTCCAGTTACATGTCCTTGAGCGGGACTGCTATATCATATGGTAGCTCTATTTTAGACATTTAAGGAACATGCATACTGTCCTCCATAGTGACTGTATGAATTTATATTCCCACTAACAGTGTAGGCGGGTTCCCTTCTCTCCACACCCATTCCAGCACTTTTTGTTTGTAGACTTTGATGATGGCCACACTGACAGATGTGAGGTGATATCTATTTTTGATTTGCATTTCTCTAATAATTGGTAATGTGGAGCATATTTTCATGTGCTTTGTGGCCATCTGTATGTTTTCTTTGGAGAAATGTCTATTTAGATCTAATTTTTATAGCTTCTTTATCTTAAGCTGCATAAGCTGTTTGTAGACATTTGGAAATTAATCCCTTGTTGGTTGCATCATTTGCAAATATTTTTCCCCATTCTGTAAGTTGTCTTTTTGTTTTGTCTATGGTTTCCTTTGCTGTGCAAAAACTTTTAGGTTTAACTAGATCCCATTTATTTTTGTTTTTATTGTCATTACACTAGGGGATAGAGCCAAAGAGATATTGCTATGATTTATGTAAAAGAGTGATCTGACTTTGTTTTCCTCTAAGAGTTTTATATAGTATCTGGTTTTACATTTAGGTCTTTAATCCATTTTGAGTTTATTTTTGTGCATGGTGTTAGAGAATGCTCTAATTTCATTCTTTTATACGCAACTGTTCAATTTTCCCAGAACCTCTTATTGAAGATGCTCTTCTCCATCCGTTGATCTATTTGTTGTTGTTTAGTTGCTAAGTTGTGTCTGACTCTTTGTGATCCAAAGGACTGCAACATTCCAGGCTTCCCTGTCCTCCACTGTCTCCCAGAGTTTGCTCAAATTCATGTCCATTGAGTTGATGATGCTATCCTAACCAATTCATCCTCTGCTGCCCCCTTCTCCTTTTGTCTTCAATCTTTCCAAGCATCAGGGTCTTCTCCAATGAGTCAGCTCTTTGCATCAAGTGGCCAAAGTATTGGAGCTTCAGCTTTAGCATCAGTCCTTCCAATGAATATTTAGGGTTGATTTCCTTATTTAATATTGACTGGTTTTACCTCCTTGCAGTCCAAGGGACACTTAAGAGTCTTCTTCAGCATCACAATTTGAAAGCACCAATTCTTGATAGCTCAGCTAGTAAAGAATCCACCTGCAATGCAGGAGATCCCCAGTTCGATTCCTGGGTCAGGAAGATCTGCTGGAGAAAGGATAGGCTTCCCCACTCCAGTATTCCTGGGCTTCCCTGGTGGCTCAGTTGGTAAAGAATCCTCCTGCAGTGTGGGAGACCTGGGTTTGATCCGTGGGTTGGGAAGATCCCCTGGAGAAGAGAATGGATACCCACTCCAGTATTCTGGCCTGGAGAATTCCATGGACTGTATAGTCCATGGGGTCACAAAGAGTCGGACACGATTGAGTGACTTTCACTTCACTTTCTTTATGCTCCAACTCTCACATCCATACATGACTACTGGAAAAATCATAGCTTTGACTATCTGGACATTTGTCGGCGAAGTGTTGTGTCTCCTTTTTAATATGCTATCTAGGTTTGTCATAGCTTTCTTTCCAAGGAGCAGGCGTCTTTTAATTTCATGGTTGCAGTCACCATCAGCAGTGATTCTGGAGCCCAATAAAAAAAAATCTGTTACTGCTTCCATTTTTCCCCCTTCTATTTGCCATGAAGTGATGAGACCAGATGGCATGATCTTAGTTTTCTGAATGTTGAGTTTTAAGCCAGCTTTTTCATTCTCCTCTTTCACCCTCACCAAGAGACTTAGTTCCTCTTCACTTTCTACCATTAGAGAGTTACTATCTGCATATCTGAGGTTGTTGATATTTCTCCTGGCAGTCTTAATTTCAGCTTGTTAGTCATCCAGCCAGCATTTCATGTGATGTACTCTGTATATAAGTAAAATAAGCAGGGTGACAATATACAGGTTGGTCGTACTCTTTTTCCCAATTTGGAACCAGTCAGTTGTTCCATATCTGGTCCTAACTGTTGCTTCTTGACATGCACACAGGTTTCTCAGGAGACAGATAAGGTGGTCTGGTACTTCCATCTCTTTAAGAATTTTCTATAGTTTGCTGTGATCCACAGAGTCAATGGCTTTAGCATAGTCAATTGAGCAGAAGTAGATGTTTTTCTGGAACTTCTTTGCTTTCTCCATGGTCCAAATATATTTCTGTTTATGGCACTCCTATACTGTTTCCAGTACTGTAGCTTAATAGTACAGTCTGAAGTCGAGGAGCCTGATTCCTTCCTTCAGCTCAATTTTCTTTTTCAAAATTGCTTTGGCTATTTAGGGTCTTTCATTTTTCCATATTTCCAGTCAAATTTTAAGCTTTTTTTTTTCTAGATCTACAAAAACTGCCATTGATAATTTGATAGGAACTACATTGAATCTGAAGATTTCTTTGGGCAGTATAGTCATTTTGACAGTATTGATTCTTTCAATCTAAGAACATGGTGTATTTTTCCATCTGTTTGTGTCATCTTCCATTTCTTTCATTCGCATCTTAAGTTTTCAGAATACAGGTGTTTTGCTTCCTTAGGTAGGCTTATTCTAGGTGTTTTATTCTTTTTGATGTGATGGTAAATGGCATTGCTTCCTAAACTTCTTTTTCTGATCTTTTGTTGTTAGTGTATAGAAATGCAACATTTCTGTGTATTAATTTTGTAGCCCACAACTTTACCAAATTCATTGAGCCCTAGTAGTTTTCTGGTAGCTTCGCCAGAATTTTCTATGTACAGTATCACGTCATCTACAGTGGCAGTTTTACTTCTTCTTTTCCAAGTTGGATTCTTTTTATTTTCTTCTCTGACTGCAATGGCTAGGACTTCCAAACCTATGTTGAATAGAAGTAGTGAGAGTGGACATCCTTGTATTGTTCCTGATCTTAAGATGAAATGCTTTCAGCTTTTCACTGTTGAGTATGATGCTATGTGTGTGTCTTTCATATATGGCTTTACCCTGTTTAGGTATGTTCCCTCTATGCCGACTTTCTGAAGAGTTTTTTTTTTTTTTAATTATAAACTGCTAATAGATTTTGTCAGATGCTTTTTCTGCATCCACTGAGATTATCATATGACTTTTATTCAATCTGTTAATGTGGTTATCACACTGATTGATTTGCAGATATTGGAAAAATCCTTGTATCCCTGGGATAAATCCCACGGAGTGGTGTATGATCCTTTTAATGTATTGGTGGATTTGGTGTGCTAGCCTTTTGCTTAGGATTTTGTGTCTATGTTGATCAGTGACACTGGCTTGTCACTTTGTTTGTAGTATCTTTGTATCATTTTGGTACCATGTTTGAGGGTGGCTTCAAAGAATGAGTTTGGGAGTGTTCTGATCTCTGCAATTTTTTGAAACAGTTTCAAAAGGATAGGTGTTAACTCTTCTCTAAATGTTTGTTAGGATTCACCTGTGAAGCCATCTGGTCTGCGGTTCTTTGTTGGCTTGGGGTTCTTAAACCAAAGTTTCGATATCAGTGCATGTGATTGTTCTATTCATATTTTCTATTTCTTCCTAATTGGGTTTTGCAAGACTGTACCAAAGAATTTGTCCACTTCATCGAGGTTGTCCAGTTTATTGGCATAACGTTGTTTGTCTCTTATGATCCTTCATATTTCTGTGTTCACTCTAACTTTTTCATTTCTGCTTTTATTGATTTGTGCCCCCTCCTTTTTTCTTGGTGAGTTTGGCTAAAGCTTTATCAATTTTGTTTATCTTCTCACAGAAGCAGCTTTTAGTTTCACTGCTATTTTGTACTGTTCTTTGTCTCTGATTTCTTTTTTCTGCTACCTTTGGGTTTTGTTTGTCCTTTTTCTAGGTGCTTTAGGTATAAGGTTAGGTCATTTATTTGAAATTTTTCTTATTTTCTGTAGTAAGATTGTATTGCTATAATTTTCTCTCTTAGAACTGCTTTTGCTGTGTCCCATAGGTTTTGGGTTGTTGTATTTTCATTTTGTCTCTAGGGGATTTTTTTATTTCCTCTTTGATTTCTTTAGTGATCTACTTATTGTTTAGAAGCACATTGTTCAGCTTCCATGTGTTGCTTTTTTTTTTTTTTTTTACAATTTTTGTTTGTAGATTTGTAATCT
Source organism: Cervus canadensis (assembly GCF_019320065.1). Classification (NCBI taxonomy): domain Eukaryota; kingdom Metazoa; phylum Chordata; class Mammalia; order Artiodactyla; family Cervidae; genus Cervus; species Cervus canadensis. The sequence continues at coordinate 28,473,203 of NC_057389.1, read as the reverse complement.
TATTGCATTGTGGTCAGGAAAGATGATTGATATAATTTTAGTTTTCTTAAACTTATCAAGGCTTGCTTTATGGTCCAGTATGTGATCTATCCTGGAGAATATTCTATGTGCATTTGAGAAGAATGTGTATTCTGCTGCTTTTGGATGGCATGCTCTATAAATATCAATTAAGTTCATCTTGTCTAATATGTTGTTTAAGACCTGTGTTTCCTTAATGATTTTCTGTTTGGATGATCTGTCTACTGATGTAAGTTGGATGTTAAAGTCCCCCACTTTTACTGTGTTACTGTCAGTTTCTCTTTTTATCACTGTATTTGCCTTATACATATTGAAGTGCTCCTATGTTGGGTGCATATATATTTATAATTGTTATTATCTTCTTGGATTGATCCCTTGATCATATGCAGTATCCTTCTTATAACAGTCTTTATTTTAAAGTCTATTTTGTCTGATATGAGCATTACTATTCCAGCTTTTTTTTTTTTAATTTCCATTTGCATGAGAAATCTTTTTCTATCCCCTCACTTTCAGTCTTTATGTGTCCCTAGATCTAAAGTGGGTCCCTTGTAGACAGCATATATATGGGTCTTATTTTTGTAACCATTTAGCCAGTCTATGTCTTTTGGGTGGAGCATTTAATCCATTTACATTTGAAGTAATACTGATAATAGGTTCTTATGGTCATTTTGCTAATTGTCTTGGGATTGTTTTTATAGGTCTTTCTTTCCTTCTCTTTGTCTTCTGTTCTCTTCTCTGGTAGTTGCATGATTGTCTTCAGTGTTCAGATTCCTTTTTCTTTTTTGTGTATGTATCTGTTGTAGATTTTTGATTTGTGGTTACCATGAGGATTTGATATAGCAGTTTATGTATACACAAGACTGTTTTAAGTTGCTAGTCTCTTAATTTCAAATGCATTTCCAATATCCTGCATTTTAACTTTTTTTTTTATGACTGCTGGGTTTGATGTCTTGTGTGGATGATTTCCCACCTTTACTGTATGTCTGCTTTTACCAGTGAACTTTCCCATTTGTAATTCTCTTGTAGCTAGTTGTGGCCTTTTCTTTTCTACCCAGAGAAAGTTCTTTTAGCATTTGTTATAAAGCTAGTTTGGTAGTGCTCTTAACTTTTGCTTGTCTGTAAAGTTTTTGCTTTTTCCATCTAATCTAAGTGAGAGTCTTGCTGGGTAGAGTAGTCTTGGTTGATTTCTCCCTTTCATTACTCTAAATATATCATGCCATTTCCTTCTGGCCTGCAGAGTTTCCACTGAAAAATCAGCTGATAACCTTAATGGGAGTTCCCCAGTATGTTATAGGTTGCTTTTCCCTTGTTACTTTTAATGTTTTTTCTTTGTCTTTAATTTTTCTCAATTTGTGTTTCAGTGTGTTTCTCCTTAGGTTTACCCTGTATGGGATTCTCTACACATCCTGGACTTCAGTGACAGTTTCCCTTCTCATGTTAGGGAAGTTCTGAGGTACTATATCTTCAAATATTTTCTCAGACCCTTTCTCTGTCTATTCTTCTCTGAGACCCCTAAAATATGTATGTGTTGGTGTATTTTTTTTTGTTGTTGTCCCAGAGGTCTCTTACACTGTCCTCATTTCCTTTCATTCTTTGTTCTGCAGCAGATATTTCCACCATTCTGTCTTCTAGCTCATGAGTATGTTCTTCAGCCTCATTTATACTGTTACTGATTCCTTCTAGTGTGTTTTTCATTTCATTTTTTCTACTGTTTATCTCTGTTCTTTAAATATTTTTAGTTCTTTGCTAAAAATTTCTTGTATCTTCTCAATTTGTGCCCCATTCTTTTTCTGAGATTCTGGATCCCCTTAACCATCATTTCTCTGAATTCTCTTTTGGGTTGATAGCCAGCCTATCTTCACTTCCCTTAGTTGTTCTTCTGGGGTTTTACCTTGTTTGTTCATCTGGAACATATCTCTTTGCCACCTCATTTGGTCTAACTTTCTGTGTTTGTGGTCCCACTGGCTGCAGGATTACAGTTTGTCTTGCTTTTGGGTGCCTGCCCTCTGGTGGGTAGGGCTTGTCTAAAAGGCTTGTGCAGGCTTCCTGGAAGGACGGAGTGTTGCCTGCCCAGTGGTGGGTGGAACTGGGTCCTATTCCTCTGGCGGGCAGGGCTGTGTCAAGGGCTATGTTCGGAGGTCATTACAGGTGACTGTTGGCTCAGGATGACTTTAGGCAACCTGTCTGCTGATGGGTAGGATTGTGTTCCCATCTGTTGGCTGTTTGGCTTAAGGCATTCCAGCTCTGGAGCCTTCTGGCTGTTGGTTGGGGCCAGGTCTTAGCATAAAAATGGCAACCTCGAGCACAGTTCACACCTATGAGTACCTAGTACCTCCATCACAGGTGTCCTCATAAGACTTCTATTTTACATTTTGTGAATTTTATAAGGTTTGTACACTCAGTATAATTTCTTAGTTTTAAAATGATTCCACTTTGCCCAATTTTGTGGCAAACAAAAGAGCTATTGTTGGGAACGAAATCTAGGCAAAAATTGTCCTATTTATCCCTGAGAAGTTTAATGCCCTTCCCCAAAATCGATTTATTAAGGATAAAAAAATAACTAATTTTTCTTCTTAAATAAGTTATTTCTACAGATTATTTTACTCACTGGGGATTATAATAGAAGCAGAACTAAAATGTCAAGGGGCCAATTGATATTATTTTGAATAGTCATATTTTCCCTAAGAAACTATTTAGAAAAATATTACTCCAATTAAGTTCAAACAATTTGCTGAGTAGAAAGAGAATGAGAACTGAAGGAAGGTGAAGATTAACAAATATGGTTTATTTTACACAGTGGTATAATACTGGTTACATGTTGAATTGTAAGTTTCAAATAGTCATCTGAGCAACACTTAGACCTGGATCAAGCTAGAAATGATCTAAGTATAATGACCCTATGAAAAATGTATATATACATATATACACATAATCCTGAAAACTGGCAAGAATTTCTATGAATGTTCACTAATTTAACTTAAAAACAAAAATATTTTAATTTGTTTAAAATTTTAAATATTTCAAAGAAAATGTGCTATTAAAGAATTTCTATATCGAGATCAGAACTATTTCCTTAACTGTTATACTGGGATGCAGTAATTTTGTAATCCTCTGATTTTTGTTTGTTTGTTTACAAGCACACCCTATGTCTATTTATTGATTTCTGACTAAATGATCTATTTCCTGCTTACCTTTCCAGGCTAATTTCTTGCCACTGACACACTGACATTCTAACTTCGTTTTTCCAAACCTCTTTCAGTTTTCTTTTTTTTTTTTTTTTCCAATTCATGTACTCAGTCAATGACATCTAAATACTGACCATTAAAAGCAAAACAAAACACAAACTAAAACTAAACTCTCTCTCAAGGACGTCACAGGCTCTTAAGTGCTTATTCTGACATATTTTACATCTTGGTTTAGGGATCATTTCCTAACAAAATTCTTCCACGTGATCCCAGTTTGGCATAAGTTCTCCTTTTATATGCTTTAAAGTACGAATATCTCAAACTTAGAGAAAAATTGCACAACTAGTACAAAGGATCCCCATATACCCTGACACTGATTTCCCAACAGTCAATATTTTATCACATCTGTCATTTGAAAGCAAGCTGCAGACCATAATGCTTCCTCCCCTCTAAGTACTACAGTATTGTTCCCTCAGCAATGATATTCTCCTACATAACCACAGCACAACTTTTCAAGTCAGGAAATCCATTAAAAAAACACTACCATCCCAAACACACGGACTTTATTTAAATTTTGTCACTTGTCTCAACAATGTTTCTTTTTTACTTTTTGGGATAAAGATCTCATGGAACACATATTGCATTTAGTTGTCAATGCATTTAGTTATCTTCACAATGTATCACACTGGAGGGTACATGAGGTTGATGCATGCCACTACTGTTGATGTTAACCTTTCAGATCTCATTGTGTGGTGTCTGCCAGGTGTCTATAACATTAGATCATTATTTTTCCCCTATGCATTGGATTACTGTTAATACTAGAGCTATTCCAAGAATGTCAATGTCCCATTCCTCATCAGTTTATCAGCCCATTAATCTTTACTGACAACTTCTAAGCACTATTACAGTTGCCAAATGGAAATATTTCATGTACATCATTCTTTCTATGATTGCTAGTTGGCATTTCACTGTAAAGAACAGCTTTCCCTTCTTATTGATTGATTCACTGATTGATACTTTTAGATCCCTATTCTAATCAATGGGCTATAATCTATTACTGTCATGATTCATTTTAACATTCAAATTATGCAAGATCTGACCAGTGGGAGGTTATTCAAGCTGGTTCTTCCGTCCTTTTGACACATTTTAATCATATTTTGAGCATTTCTTTACTGGTATAAGATGTTCCAGGTTCATTTCATACTTTTTCTGGTCTACCTCTGGAATCAGACCTTTTTCCAAAGGGCCCCGATTCCTTCTAGTGGAGGACAGCATTTAGACACCAAGATTTGTGTTCTCAAGGTATTCCTTGTTAGTTGAGTACCCTGCCTTTTGTCTCTCTCAGTAAATGCTGCACTTGAAAAATCTATATGTGTAACTGCACACATATACATGTAAGTACATACATTTATGACTAATTCTGTATCTGTGTGTGTATGGTACATACACATACCACAAACTCACACTCTCCAATGCCAATCCAACATGTCTAATTCCAATCCAAAACTTGGAACTAAAAGGATTACATTTAGCCTTCTTCCTCCTTTTATATGTGCCAGTCAATATTTTCTCCAACAGTGAGATGCCTGACTTTCATTATCTTAATTATCTTTAATACCATTATCTACCACTTTTATATGACTCCTCCCTGCCTCCCTGAATATCTTAGCATGCAGGGGAAGTAAGGGCTTCTTATGTACTTTTACAGATCCTTATACCTCACTTTTATATCCTTATGGTTTGTCATCTGCTCTGTATCCCCAATAAACTGTTAAGTTCAGAGATTTGATGCTATCCGTGCCTGTTAATTCAGAGTAATAAATACTTATCAAAGGAATAAAAGAAATTTTTCATTGGACAACTTTAGGAATCATCAGTGACAAAGTCATAAGAATGGACTAGATTTCAAGAATTGAGAAGAAAAAAGGTCAAAGATAATTTTCTTAAAATACCAATGAGATAAGAAAGGGAAAAACTGAATAGCTAAAAAATTAGCAAGTGGACTGGGACTATTTATTTCAGAGTGCATGAGGGGAGTTTCAAGAAGTGATCAATACTATCAAAAGTTATAAAGAAGTAAATTAGGAGGGGTGAAAATGTGTGATTAAACAACACTATTTTCAATTGTGAGCTTGAACTCCTTCCTTCTTTTTAAGTCTTGAAATGATTCTAGTTTAATACTCTGATTCTAAATTTCATTGGTAATACCATATTTTATCACTGGAAATAATTTTCTTCAAAAGTTTATTTTTTTGTTTATTTTGAAATGTTAGAACAATTGACAAGTCTTTCTGCTATTATCACTAATCCTATAGAAATCTTGATCAAGGTCAAGTTGTCTTGCAAAATGACTCTTTACCCACATTTAACTCTTTAGTCACCAGTGTTTGTCTTTTGGCCAGTCAAAGCTTTACTTTTTAAAAACATTTTTATCAGTCCCAGGATAACCAGATGATGGTTTTATGCATCAAAAGGGTATTATCACTAGATTCTTTAAACCCATAATATCAGGAAAAATAAATTCATACATTTTGTGGGTTAAGATTATATTCTCATATTTGTCAACATGTCAAATGTATTCCACTGAGACTTCACTAGTCACAAATTTTGGGACACATTCTTTGCTTTATAAAAGATCTTCACTTTGACAGAAAATAACACTAATGATGATGATGCTTAATAACAACAAACAAAGTCAACAATAATATACACTTGTGAGCCAGTATACCTGTTAACAGAGTTTCAGGAATGGTGAGAAATTCTAATTCTATAGTGTCAATAAATCAATAACTTATTCTTGGTGCCACTAACAGTCTCTGTACTTCTGGCTGTCTTGGTTTCCTTAGCAGTGTTGAATGAACACTGAATTTTTCAGATTAAACATTTTATCTATGAGAAGGATAAAGACCTCCAGGTTATGGATGCTTCAACACCACCAACCTATTCTGACCAGTTGAACCAATTCTGGTGTAATTTTTGTTTCATGTGTTTCCCATAGGTATTTATTCTTTGTAACCTTGCAGATTTTTGTAATTTTACTTTTCCTTTCATCATTTTAGACAATATTACCCCTTCCTGCATTTTTGGGCATAGTGATATTATACCATGTTCCAAATACTCAGTCCTATAAATATATAAACAGTATAAAGCCATTATGTATTTAGTCCAGAATCATGAAAACCGCCTCAGAAATAATCAAGTGTAAATTTTGGAGAAGCTCTTTATTAAAGGCAAATCTTTTGCATATTCAAATAACTAGTCAACACCACTGAAGAAATTAATAGTTTACTTTTTATTTTCTTAGATACAATCTACCAATAAAAGAAAGTTTTCATCATTTTAAATAGACTAAATTTAAAAATTTAATATTTGTTTTAATAGACATCATTCCAATTAATCACCAAAAATAGCATTGCCAATTCTACTGTAATGACTACATAAGGAAACTGAAGAACTGTTTTGTTGTTTGAAAATGTTGTGCTATTAGTTAACAGTGTAAATGTTGTTTTAGGAAAAATTAAACAGTTTGCTCAAAGTTCTTTAAAAACAATAGTAAAAATGTAAATTATTATAAATTTGAAAGATGTTTGGATTAATAAAGCTTAACTATACATGGGGAGGAGGACAAAAAAGGGCCACTCAGAAGAGTACAATTGTTTTAAAATATACTTAGGTAAAGACTGTTCAAAATTATTGACAAAAAAAGAACCCATATTGTAACTCTATTACCATTAACTATTTAATTGCTTCTTTTAAAAATCCAAAGGCATTATATACTAGTTCTTCAAAAATATTTCAAACGACCTAGATTTAGAATTCCACATTTCTACTGCTAATCCACTCCTCTTTCCGAAAGTCTTTCATTTTGTCAGTTTCTTTGGATGTGGAACTTAACTTAGTATCTTATATGTAGCAGGCATTTCAACAGTGTCAAATGGATGCAACTACAGTAATTCCAAGGTCTTTTCATAATTCATATGGAATAATAGTCAGAAAAATTCTCACATACATAGGGAAATTCACATTTCCCTAATGTAGATTCTTGCTGTTTAGTGGCTAGGCCATGTCTGATTTTGCGACCCCATGAACTACAGCACGCCAGGCTTACACACCTCTTATATCTATGGATATACCTATGGATGGGATGTCTGAAACACCATGAAAACTGCAGTGAAAGATACAACTTTTTGTCCTTAAAAAGGAAATTTAAAAGACTCAGGCACCTATAAGCAGATCTGACTGTCAACATACACAGGTTCACCCACAGAGAAAATAAAACTCCCCATATGTTGAAACACTTGGCATCTGTGTACTTCTTTTTCCTATTTCCTGCCATGTTCCCCTGGCCCTGTATACTGAATGCAGATTCGGTCTGAAGGAGAAAACTCCTCCAGCTGCTAACATGAGGACTTCAGCACTGTAGCAATGGGATGATCCAGCACTGTGGCCTGCTTAAAGGTCTCCCCTGGGAATGGATGTGGGTGCTGGCACACCCAGTTGTGTGTTAGGACACTTCAAGGACACTAATTTCAGTAAGAGGAGAGGGGAAGGAAAGCTCCATTTTTATCAAATGTGCTATTAAAGAAAACACAATTTTCTTATTTCATTTTTTGGTCAGGAAGCAAGCAGAAATTTTTTACAAAAGAAAAAATTTATTGTGATAACAGGCTTTACTTCAGATCTGGGTAAATGATGATAAAAACAATTAAAAGTGACAAAACAATTATCTTAACATAAATATTCCAAACAGATAAGCACTTAATTTACTCTTGTTTTAGACACACACACACACACACGCACGCTGTCTCTAGTCTAAACTTAAAACTATAACATATCTGCAAGTAAAAACTGTGTTTTATTCTCTTTAGCAAATAAATATTTGTTATTGATAAACTATTTGAGGACAAAAATCTACGAAATCTCAGAGCTCTTGTAGGTAAAAATAGATGGACAATCTACTGTTAACTACTGACCTAACCCTTCTAGAAGAAGCTAATTATATGCCAGATACGTGACTATAATTGAGCAAAATTGATATGTTACAGCCATGTTATTGTAACTATAATATAAAAATAAAGTATGTTCATAGAAAATTTCACTGCCATCCTTTACAGTGTAATCTGCATTTACCAAAATCATACATATTTTGAAGGTTTAGAATCAAAGTATATGGTAGACTCCAAGGGTCAGCAAAATTTTTCCTGTAAATATCTAGATAATAAATATTTTAGGGTTGCAGGTCACCTACGGTTTCCATTGTGACTCAAATCTCCTATTGCAGTGTTAAAAGAAGCCACAGACGATGCATGAATGAATGAATGTGGCAGCGTTCCAATACAATTTTATTTACAAAAAGTCAACCAAACTATGGGCCAACCATTGATGTAGATTATACATCATTAGAAGTACCATAAAATGAAATGAAGGATAATTTAGCATTTTTATAAGAAAGAAATATATGTGACATTGTCAAGATCTTTGTTGACTCTTTGGAAAAAACAAAACAAAAACACCAAAAGACCAAACTTCAGTAGCACACATAAAATCTTACCTGGTTAGGTATCCTCAGTGGGGGCCTTGGACCTCCAGGGTATCGAGGTGACATAAAAGGCTATTGAAGTAAAACAAATAAATAAACAAAACAAAAAAAATGTAAAATACAGATCTGAAAATAAACTGCTTTGAAGAACTTTAGAATTACACAAAACATAAATTTACTTCTGTGGCTAATTTCAGTAGAATAAGTGCTTTGGAGAAAAATTACCATCCTATTTTTTTTAGTTGTAAAATATCTGGAAAAACTGCCAAACTTTTTTAAAATGTGAATTATGATTAAGATAAGGCTATATAATTGGCAAAAGGTAAGATTAAGCAATTTAGGCAACTGAATTTTAGTAACAACTTCAGGAAGAGGATTACTGGCTACATCATTATACAAGTTGGATTCTGAGTATATTCTTTGGACCAAATTACCCAATTTGGTTTTTGTTTTCCTCTAATAATTTTAAAGTTGCCAAATTTCTTCATCTTTTCTTTTGTTGTTCTGTTTAAAATGGTAAAGACATTTCTTTCCCGAGGTACATTTGTAGTTAGAAAACCTTCAGCCTTCTTTCATTAAGAGTTTGCTGTAATTCAAAATTGATTGTAAATTTTAAAGTTGAAATTTCTTTGCATATTTTGAGCCTAGCAGACTATGATGTATGTGCATTTTTAACAAAACAGTTTTTAATCAAAGTATAGTTAATTTATAATGTGGCATTAGTTTCAGATGTACAGTAAAGTGATTCAATGATACACATACATATATATATACAAACATACATATATACTTATTTAGATTCTTTTTCATTACAGGCTATCATAAGATATTGAATATAGTCCCTGTTCTATACAGCAAGTCCTTGTTGCTTATTTTATGAATAGTAGTGTGTATATGTTATGAGGTGTGTACTTTTATTAACAGAAAAATGTCCTTATATTAAAATACAAGTTGATTATTTTGTTAGATGACTCAGAGGCTGCTAAGATGTGCTGACTCTGACAGTCCCAAAACTATCTGAAAAATATGTTTAAAGTATCATTTTGATGATTGTTCGATGTTGAGTGGAAGAATATTTTTGACACTTAGATTTGAGTACAAATTAAAAAAATTGTTCAAAATTCCATTTTTATAAATGTAACTGATTATACTATAATACATAATTACATGTAATGTAAGCAAATTATCAATTCCGAAGGGTTGAATATTAATTAAAATATTAAGAGTGAATTCACTGAAGACTTGTACAAGCCAATTCTATATAGTAGTTCACATAATTCTAAATTCCGTTTTTATAATTCTTTCTACAAATATTTTTAGAAATTAGACCTGCAGTTCACGGTTACACATATTTTCTAGGGTTATTTAAAAAGCAGCATCTGAAAAATTATAACAAATTTATGTGGTATAGACTTTCTCTTTTGGAGACGTGGACACATCAATAAGAACTTTAGAATTCGGTACTAGTGTCAACTTCAGCTGATAAAACTTAAATGGATTTTCTAGTTTAAACATTTAAAAAATGTTTAGTTTTTACACATTGAATCAAAGTTGACTCTCCTTTACCAATTCTGAAGTGCTGCTCTAAATTGGATTAATTAGTTAACTATACTGTCAACCAGAAGTTCATCTCAGTGTTCACACTCCCTCTGCTACTTTCCTGATCACCTAATTTCATTTATGAAACTGTCCTGGACTTATTTAAACAATTTAATAATTAAGTGTGGTGTCACTGATTTTGGAATGGTTGGCTTTCTTTCACAAAGTGATGTTTTATGACATAGTCACTAAGCCAAAATACAATATCAATTTAGTGTTTGAGACATGGAGAAATAAAATAGGTTACTAATAATTCCTGTCTATAATAAAATCACTTCAAAGTGGAATACAAGGTAGAAATTGTTAAAACGCTACTAAATCCTGGTAGACATTGAAATGCACCTTATTTGGGTCAGAGAACTTGAGATTGTATGTTCCTCTGAATGTAAAATAACATTACGGTATTAATATAAATGGACCATTTAAAAAGAGAAAATTTTCTCTCATCAGTGGCATTGTGAGTAAGTGTGTTTTAACAGGACTGTTGCACGCTCCTATCTGAACATGAGGCCCCGTCGAGACCCTACTGAGACAGGGAACGCATGTGGCTGTGAACCTGGGCCCTCTGGAATAAGCCTGGGGGAGAGTCTCTCTTAAATTTACTTCCCCTTGAATGCCCTCCGCCCAGAAGTTCACTTTTTGGCGGGGGGCTGGGGACGGTAAAAAACAAAATTGAAACCCTATACAATTAAAGCAAAAAATAACAAAAAGCTAGTTAATTTAGATAACAATCTACTACTTTCCCTTAAAATATAAATATAAAGAATGGGTAAAGGATTTTTCTTTGGGTAAGGCATTTTAATACTAAATCAGCACTGTAGCCCTTAATATTCAGATTGATTCTTAAGTTATCCAGTTAACCACCGAGGTCCTCAAACTGCTTGTTGATGTGCAGACACAACAGAACCTAAAGAGTTTAGTATTAGAAACAGAACATTCTACTATATTTGTATTTCACTATTCAGAAGTCAATTTGCTTTCAAATATAATTCAAGATAGTAAAACAAGTTTAAATTATTTCATGGTAAAATGCTAATATAAGAGATTACCTACTGATAGTATGTGTGTGTGCTAAGTTGCTTCTGTCGTATCTGACTCTTTGTGACCCCATGGACTGTAGCCCGCCAGGCTCCTCTGTCCATGGGATTCTCCAGGCAAGAATACTGGAGCAGGTAGCCATGCCCTCTGCCAAGGGATCTTTCTGACCCAGGGACTGAACGCGCATCTCTTACATCTCCTGCGTTGGCAAGTGGGTTCTTTAACATTAGCACCACCTGGGAAACCTCTACATCTATTGACAGACCTGTCAGTACTCTTTCTTGATAACCTGGAAAGAACAGATTCCTCAAAGGAGCCCTTAGCTATGAGAGTGTGCTAACTTTTTATATTTGGGGAATTCTTTTTCATAGTTGGGACATCAAAACATTTGCCTGAAGATGTCAGGAGGATGAATCAATATTTTAAATGGAAAAAGTCTTCCCCTGAAAAAATGGGCTAAACAGTTATAATACATGCAGAAAAAACATTTGACTGAGAGTCAAACGGGCCAGGATTCTAGTTTTTGTATGTCCACTAATTAGCAGAGGGACCCTAAATTAAAAACCTTTCAGGGCTTTAGCTTTCTCAATCTAAAATGAGAGTTAGACTAGATGATCTCAAAAGTCTCTTGGGAAATAATAATTTAAAAAGCCCCATGATTCTGTGTTAATTATTTCCAGCATTACCCCTAAGTGTAAAGGTTAGTGTACTACAGATATAAATATTTGAAGCGTGGGGATGGGACTGGGGGGGATATCAGTGTATGTTCCTAAGGCACAAACTATCTGTATCAAGGAGCTAGAGAAGTTTATTCCTATGCTTTCCAGGAAAAAGAAAAACCTAGTTGAAGAAAAAAATATACTCCAACAATGATGCTCTTTGTTCAGATCAAAGGTCAATAGAATAAAAAAGCTATGCTTATTGATTAAAAGGTATGCTAGAGATTTGTTCATTCACCAAATGTTTACTATACACCCACAAAGCCACCGTTCTCAGTGGCTGGACATATCAGTGAACAAACCAGATAAAGATCATTGCCTTCTGCTTAGGATTTTCAAAGTTCACAGTCCTATAATTAACAGGAGAAACAATTTTCTGGAAAAAACTATTTTCTACAGTCCACTAATCAGGAAGAAATAGAATGTTCTCTTCACCAAATGGCAAATATCAATGAAAACCAAAAGAAAATAATATTTCAATCTGGTGCCTTCCCTCAGAAGTCATATTACATCATCCCTACTTGATAGAACATGTAGTGCTATGAATGACTGAAATTCAAGGCTATGCTTTTAAAAAGGCTTTCCAAATTAGGGTTTCCTAAGGTTCTTTATAATACATAAGATAAACTGAGTAGCACAGTTAGTACCCTGACATATGGAAAACATTTACAGGTATAAATTCTTATTTCTACATGTTTTAGCCATTTACTTAGAATGAATGGGATAAGCCAAAGTGGAAGCAATAAAAATATATACAAAGCCAGAAAAATCAATAAATTATTTGATGACTAAATGAAAGGAGAAAAAAAAAAAACTAATAGAAATATAAACCAAGTGTCCAGCTCATTTCCTCCAAGTAGTCTTTTAGAGAAAAGATCACACCACTTAGAATCATAATTTATTTCAGAATGAATGTCATTCCATCTTAAAGGATTATTATTTTCCATTATATCAAGAATTATTCATGAAATATTAAACTTCTGCTTTCCTAAAAAGAGATTTTCCTTTATGCTTTTCCATTTCTGCTAGTAGAAAGTCGTAGTCTCCCTCTTACTTGATCTTCATAAGCCATTAGTGCTTTATCTCAATTCTCTAAGATTTAGAAGGAACTGGCTCTTTCTCATCTTTCCTTCTCTGAAAATCCTGGAACCCACTCTGCCCTCATGGAATCATTTTACAAATAATTTACCCATCCTGAAATTATAGGTGGTGAGAACCACTTTAAGCCCTAACTTCTTTTCATATATATATATATACACATATATATATATATATACACATATATATATATGATCAAACTGTACATCTTAAATGACACACTGCTCAAATGTTAACCTTACTAATATCTTCTAACATTTAAATAGTTTCTAGAAAGCATAAATAAGATTAATAATCAACAGCAGAATATTTCTTGAGATAACTCTGTTCTCTCCTTTCTCTGCCAAGTAAACTTCTACTAACCCTCCAGAGGCTGGTTTAAGTGTCACCCCCTCTTTAAGGAAGGTCCATAGGCTCCTTTCTCCATTTTCTGAGCACGTTTTCACACTGTTCTCATAGAGGACTGAGCACACTGCAGGGTAATATGTGCCTTGATACGAAGGGAACCCACTTCAGAGGAAAGAAAGAGCACAAAACCAGATCAGAGCTAGTACCTTAATGTCAAGGTAATCAATCTATGAAATCAAACCGGTACTTCTAAGAATCCTTAAAATCGATGTAGCAGCGTACAGAGCACCTTATTTTAAATATTTCAACATGGCTTTTGAAACTATTAATCTTTAAGAGCAAATTGATACTAAAGAAAATTTAAAAATCACTGAAAAAAACAAAGTTTCTTTAAAATACCATCTTTAAAATATTTCTTTAAAATACTTAAGCATTCTCCATATACTACATTTTATTTTAGGAGCACAATTTAGAACAAATCAATGATGAAGAGAATACTACTAAGTTCTTTAGTATAAACAAATCTAACATTTAGGATACTTTACAACTCTGAAAATTTATGTCAGAGCTATGTTCTACAATTTAAAATACTGAACTTTTTTGAGGATAAAACTGCGCAATTTGCTTCTATTTGTGAAAAAATAATATTTTTAAATGACAGATATACACAATTACAAAGTTTAAGAAAATATGAACTTAGGAAATAATCTAAAAAATAAATACACATTTAAAATGACTTCACAAAACTATCCAAGTGAAGTTTTATAAGTTCTCTAATTGTACGATTATAATAAAATCTGATTTAAAGAATTTTATTTCAATACACCTTTTTGACACATTTCACAGCAAAAATTTTTTAGACTTAACTAGGTCAACCTCCTCATTTTATGTAAAAGCAAACCAAAGGCCAAATTTCTTAACTGCCACTTTAGTTTTCTCAGCGCTATATAACATCCTACTACTGTAATGCCTTTGTATTGTAGAATAAAGGCAGGTACACATACTACATTCTTATGACCAACTGACCATAAATAAACTGCCTGACAAGGTACTTCCTCCTAGGCCCCTCAGCAACCTTGCAACCATGCAGTTAATGTAGAATTCTTTATCTTTGCTCCCATTCAACTTTGAAAAGCTGAAAGAACAATGGTATTTTAAGTAATCAAGTTAATTTGCACATAAAGTAGTAATTAGCATGTGTTCTTGATTCAACAGATGAAATTCAACAACAGAAATATAAAATAAATCTAGTAAGCGCTATCTCTCCTTGAACATTTTTGGTAGAGTTTTGATAATATAGGGCTTCCTGGATAGCTCAGTTGGTAAAGCATCTGCCTGCAATTCAGGAGACCCCGGTTCGATTCCTGAGTCAGGAGGATTCCCCTGGAGAAGGGGTAGGCTACCCCCTCCAGTGTTCCGGCCTGGAGAATTCCATTGGTCACAAAGACTTTGACATGACTGAGTGACTTTCACTTTCTTTGATAATATATGTTGTCTTCATTTATTTATTTTTAAGTCACATACAGGAAGAGAATAGAAGAAGGGTTAGCAATGGTGGTACATGGATATGGTATTAGTAGAAGAATACTATCATTATAATGAAACTGTTCATTATAATGTGATAACTTATAATGAGGTTCAGGAAGAAGAGAAGGAAGCAGTTAGCGCATTGTCAGAGAGAATTTGCAGAATCACATTCAATAAATACTTGGTTGTTTCCATAGCTGGCTCACTGACTGAGTGAACAACATTGATGAAAGACTGTAAAAACCAGTGAAAGGTGTAATAAAGTTTGGTTCTCTTGTATAAAATCTCATCTGGCCAATTTATGTGTCTTGTTAAAAATAAGTAGCATCAATTGACATTGCAAAGGGTAAGGAACAGTATTAGCACAGTATATTTGGTTGTCTAATGAGAAAATGCTTATATGTATAGAGGGGAAAATTCAGCTTGTTTATGTAAGATAAATCATATCTTTTAGAAGACCTAATAAAAGTAGGTAAGGAACAAAGTGCTGGAAACCCCAAGACCATATCTAGTTATAATGACAATATCCACATTAACAACATATAAGATAATTTATGATTAAGATGACTTCCCTGGTGGCTCAGACGGTAAAAGCGTCTGCCTATAATGCGGGAGACCGGGGTTCAATCCGTGGGTCGGGAAGATCCTCTGGAGAAGGAAATGGCAACCCACTCCTGTACACTTGGCTGGAAAATCCCATGGACAAAGCCTGGTAGTCTACAGTCCATGGGGTCGCAAAGAGCCGGACACGACTGAGCGACTCCACTTTCTAAGATGACTAAGAAGGTCTTATACTCTCTCCTCCTGCTTTTTAGGTTTCTCTGTTTCTGGGGCTTCAGGGTTGAAAATAGTGATTCTTATGCAGTTTTACAGAGTGCCAGTATTTAGTAACCACTTTTTGGTACAGAAGGATGTCAGGTTAATCTATGTATGATTTGGAGGAAAAAAAAGGTATGATAACTTACTAATTTTTTTCTCTGAAGCAGAGACCAGCTATGAGAAATGCCACCAATTTCATATAGTGGGGCATTTTGGTGGGGGTGTTTGTCTATTAGTGCTGCATGTACACATGAGACTATTCTTTTTAGACTTAAATATATCTAAAGAGCTATAAGCCTCAGGTCTTGTGCTTTAGCTTACATATTTTCTTTGCATCAAGAAGAGGCTGGGCACTGTGTAAAAGTATTAAACATTCTCCTTTCTTAACATCATATTGTCTTTAGCACATAACCATTTTTAGTGCAAAAATGTGTAATAAAAATGGTTTTGCTAAAAAGTAATTTGCTTTCAGATATATTTAGGCAAAAATGTAAGGTACAAAGTGATACGAAAATATGGGTTATCTTCAGTAACTATATAAATTACATAAAGATCAAATATCTACCTCACTTGGTCCTGTGCAGATATGACTCGAGACAGACTAATCTTCTGACACTTTTTATGTACTGTTTTAGGCAGACGCACAGAAACAATATAAAATTCTATGACATAAAAATTATTCTAGAATCTCAACAGAAAAACTTCTCTTGAACATAATTTTTTAAATTGATAAATATGGAAGGTTACAATTATTTATAGTCCTATAAAGGTAATAAAAATATGTTCACTATGAGATTTTCATCCCAAGTATCAACATTGTCTTAAAAATTAAGCATTACCTTTTTTATTCATTCTGTGTCCATTTTTTTTAGTTCAATTCTCTTTATATGATTTTCCTATATAGATTTCTAATCTCTATTTTGCTATTTGAAATTTCACTGAGAAGTAAATATTTTTCCTTAGTTGTGATAAGAGTTGAAAGCATATGCTATCAATAATAAATAATACTGAGAATATTATTTTGAAAAACATCCGTCTTGTGACTTGTACATTTGTTTCTGCCATCGTACATATAGTAAAACTGTTCACATTTTTATTTTTATAATTCCATGAGATGCTTCATGAGTTTTCTGTAGAAAAGTAATGAAGCATAAATTATACATCAACTGAATTTCGTCAAAGTTACTTTACAATTCATATATCTTAATTTGTTCAGTTCCTTTTCTGTTTTTCATGAAAATCTCCATCAGACATTACTGACACCCCAGTGGATAAGACACTCTTGATTAACACATTTTAATTCCAACTAGTATTAAACTAATTTAGCTCACAAAATGACATGCTTGTGCTGGCATATTCTGCTAATAAGCATAAATATGTAGTTTATTTTCCATACATCTTAGATATTCTATCATCAACAACACTTAAAATAATGCATATAAAATAACTGTCAAGTAAGATGTTTTTTGGGCAAGGTTAATCCAATTCAGCACAGAGTTATAAGCAGGTTGATTCTTTGGATATGGATTTAGTCTAAGCATCCAAATTGCTCACTTCTATTATGGGCCTTTTCAAAAAAGATGAGACAGTTTCTCAAGCCTTCATTACCATATGTCAGATACTGGTTTGTGGCAATGGACTCGTTGATTGTGAATGACCAAGCTTCCTCTAAGCTGCCTTCTGGTCTAATCAACTAACAGAAGTTTGAATACAATCTATAAAAACATTAATAAACTGTTTTATATAAATTTATATTCATAAATACACAAAGACACTTTTTATTGGTGTCTGTGGGACAAGTAGCTGGCGTCCTATATAAGCTGAATTTGGCTCTGTGCTGCCTCCTACCACTGACTCAAGTCACAAGGACAGATCAACCCATATTATTAGTATAGTTTAAAAAAATCACTATGGGTATGCAAATAAATTTGTAAGATTTATAATTTAGGGTAAGGTATCAGGCTGACTCAGAAAAGAAGCAAAAACAACAAGTTTTAAAAATTACTCTTAATTTTTCATTGAAGGATGCAAAAGTATTTCCCTCTTCCCCAGCATTTTCCTTATTTTATATTCACGCTTCCATCTAAACTTGTTCCAGATGACAGTGTTAGAGACAGACACTTTAATTTACCTAAACATACCATTAGGTTAAAAAAAAAAAAGAGCTACGTTGTTCTTATCCTTCTGATATCTTGATATGCTAGGGAAGTTTCTACTGATTAAGCAGCAGTCTTTTCAAAATCACAAGCAGTTGATAAAATTTGTTATAGAAACCTGCCTATGGGCTTGGTGTCTGATACAAGTGGCAGATTATTACATACATACATATATATATATATATATATATATATATATATATATATATTTACTTTCTTTAGAAATGAAATGTTATGCTTCATATTTGCTTGGTTACTTACCTGCAAACATGAAGTCTATTTAAAATTACTTATGTCCAAACTATATACAATACTCTTTTCTACTGAACAGATTTTTACAGAAATTATTAATGCTCAAAAATCTGTTTTGAAACTAGAGCTTACTAATTTGACTAACGCCAAACAGTATGAAAATAAGCAAGAAGAGAGAATTCAAACTGAACAAAGTGAAGTGACTTCATCTTCAATTTAACAGATGCATTTTGAACCATGTGTCTTAAACAGATACAGAATAAATGTACAGAATGAAACAGAAGACAAATTTGAGTGGGGAAAATATTACTGATGTCAAAGTTATTTGTAATGTCAGATTATTTATAGAATATAGAAATGACAGGAAACTGGCAGTAGTTACAGTTGAAGGTATCTTTAGTAAGTAATTCTATTTTACTTTCTTGATAAGCATCCTACTGTGTACAAAGAATATCCGATTACTCTATTCCCTAGCACTGTGTCTTTAAACTCAAGATTATACCTGATAGTTGGGTATAATAGATGGTACCTGGCAACAGCCAATACTCTCTGCTCACAGGTGCCAGCAGAGCTGTTTTCTTTGTCCCTCGGCAGGGATGGACAGTTTATCATAGCCAACACTCATTCACAGCAGCATTTCTTTGACCTCCCCCAATTCTCCCTCCAGTTACTGCTTCATCTCTCACTTTCCCTTTAGAGCAAAACTCTTTGAAAGAGTTTGACACACTCGTTGCCTCCAATTTCTCTCTTTGTGCTACATACTGACTCCACTTCTATGCGACTGTCACCCCCATCACTCCATTGAAACCAGCCTCATCATGGTCTCCAGTGACCACCTCATTAGGTCCAACCATCATGTGTGAGCCCTCAACTAATTTGAACCATCGGAAGCATTTGACACAGCTGATCATTCCTTATTTCCCTGAAACATTTTTCTTCTTGGCTTCTAGGCTCCCACAGCACCTGATTTTCTTCCTAACTCACGTGCACCTCCTTCCCATTTTTCTTCCTGGTTACTCCTCATCTTCTTGCCTTCTTCATATCAGAGTCTTGGGATGTTTCTTGTCTCTCTCTACTCATTACCCTGGTGATGTCATCCAGGCTCACAGCTTTCATTATTATCCATATGCTAATAACTCCCAAATGTCTCAAGCCCAAGCCTCAGGCATAAAACTCCAGATCTGATACCTTGGCTCTCTACTCGACATCTCTTGAATATCTAATAGTCACCTTAATCTTAACAAGTTCAAACTCAAGCTTCTGATATTCCTCTCATACTTACTCTTGCAGTTTTACTTACATGAGTAAATGCCAGCTCTGCTGTTCCAGCTGAACAGGTCAAGAACCTTGCAGTCACCCTTCATTTGTCTTTTCCTCTCACAATACATATCCAGACCGTTGCCAAGATCTGTTGGCTCTAACTCCAAAATATATCTAAAATCCAATCACTTCTCACCATGGTTACCACCTTTGAGCCATAGTAACCTTTTGTTAAAATTTTATAGTGATATCCAAAATGGCCTCTCTGTTTCCACCATTCCCTCCAGTAGACAAATCTCAGCATCGCAGCCAAGAAGAAGACCCTGCTAAAACCCTCCACTCAGCAAAACCCCAAATGACCTACAAAGTTCTACTTGATGTGGCTTTCTACTGCCGACGACTTTGTGTAACTAACTGCTCTTCCCCACTGACACTCCGCTGTAGTTACTCAGGCATTCTAGTTGTCCCTGGATAAAGCCAGTCATATGCTGAACTCAGGGACTTTACACTTGCTGCTCCCTCAGTCTACAACACTTTCTTCAGACACCAGATTCTTGCTCCCTGACTTCCTTCAGGTCTTCACTCAAATAGCATCTTCTTGTTGAGACCTTCTGTGGCCAATCCATCCAGAACTTCCTCTACATTGTCAGTTCTCCTTTTCTGATTCATTTTTCTCTCTCGTCTTTCTCACAATCTAACATGTCTTACATTTTAAAATATTTATCTTGTTTACTGACTGTCTCCCATAGTGGACTCTAAGTTGACTGTGAACAAGGGTTTCAATTTAGCTTGTTTATTACTGCAGTAACTCTAGCATGGGTAAGGGGGGGGGCAGTCAATATTTGATGCTGAATGTCATCAACTATCTTAGCCAGTGGTTCTCAAATTTTAGCTTGTAAGACTCACTTGTTAAAAAAAAACCAAAGGATTTCCAGCACCATGGCCCCACCACCAAAAATTCTGATATACTAGGAGGCAGGTGACCCCCAGGACTCTGCCAATGTTACACAGAACATGCTTGGAGAAACACTGTTCTTAGTCCTAACCCTTTAGATTTCTTACAGGCTGTCTCATGATGATCATATTCATAAAGAACAGGAATGGGCAAATTCTAGCTCACAGGCTAAATGTGGTCCGTGACTTGTTTTTGTAAGGAGGGTTTGATTGCAGCTGTTGTTGTTGAGTCACTAAGTCATGGATGGCTCTCTGCCACCCCGTGGACTGCCGCGCACCGGGCTTCCCTGTCCTTCACCATAGCCAGGTTCTTTCGTCTACACGGAGTCTATGACTGCCTTTACACTACGACAGAGTTGACTGGTGTCACTTCAGAGCCTTCAAATCCTTAAATATTTACTATTTGGCATTTTACAGAAAACGTTTGTTGACTTCTGATATAGACAGAAGACAAATTATTTCAGAACAATATCATCTAGTGATAAATTATTTTAGCTTTTCATGTTTTTTTTTTTTTTTTTGCCACACAGTGCAGCATGTTAGTTCCCCACCTGGAATGGAATCCATGCCCCCTACAGTGGAAGCATGGAGTCTTAACCACTGGACTGCCAGGGAAGTCTGATATGCTATTTTTTAAAAAAGCTGAAGGTATTCTAATGTATACTTAGGCCAAATCTATCCCACCTAGATAGAGAACTTGCAATATATTTAATATTAGATTTATATTTGATGGGCTTCCCTTGTGGCTCAGCTGGTAAAGAACCCTCCTGCAATGCAGGAGACCTGGGTTTAATCTCTGGGTTGGGATGATCCCCTGAGAAGGGAAAGGCTACCCGCTCTGGTATTCTGGCCTAGAGAATTCCATGGGGTTGCAAAGAGTTGGACATGACTGAGTGACTTTCACTTTATATTTAATAATTCATTTCTTTATCTTTAATTCGCCAAAGAATGGTGACCATTTTTGTTTTTGTTTCTATAACAAACATTAAACAAAACACTAAGATTCTGTTATAAATTGTCTTTGGATATTTGCTATATATTTTTTGTTTCCCAGGGACCTATAATAAAAATGGATGTATTCTGGGAAGAATTTTCAGTAGTAAGATATTGGTCTAGGATAGCCAGGTTAACTTTTTCATAAATAACTCATTTTGGTAAATAAACAAAAAAGTAAAAGTAAGGTTTCTAACAAGAAAGTATTTCATTCTGTTCTAACTGAAAAACCCAAGTAAAGACTCTGAACCCCTGGCACTCCCCTCTTTGCTTGTTGTCCATCTAGTCAAAATGTAGGATCTTTAGTTTGAAACTGATTTTTTCTTAAAACTTAACATGCTGAGCAGTTTTAATTTGTTCTAAGAGTTGAGGCCGGAAAAACTATTACTACAACTGTAGGAAAGCATTATCAAAGCCAGCAGCTGTCAGGCACCTTTATCTTTTTTAGGTTGCTTTTATCTTTATACTAGAGAAAGATTTATTCTGTTCTTGGTATTTAGAATCCTTGTTCTTTAAAGATTCAAAATTACATTTCTAAGAAAATGAAACTTCAGCTTTATTTCTTGAACTTTGGTAAATAAACAATCTTTCCCACCTCTACTCTCCAAATCCTGGTGTATTTAATTCTGAGAAATACTATATTTATTGACTGATTTTTGACTATATATTAAATATACTGATAATGTGAAAAGTTAAGTTCAGTAAGTCAATTCAACTTGCGATATTGAGTAATCATTCAAATTAAGAAATGATACACTTCCTAATCTTTCGGTTTGTTACCTGAGGTCAAAGATGATATACACAACTTCTGGAGAGAAGGAAAGAAAGAGTTTCTCTTGGTTTAGAGTACTTCCTAAGACTAACGTCTGAAACAGACATAATTAGGAGGGATTAGAGGTAAGGCAAACCATTGGGAGAGAAGACAATCGCAAGATTAATAATAGAAGGGAACTATTTAATTATATGTGTAAGTAAGGCATAGACACTAACTATATGTTAAATAATAGGGTAAAACAAGTCCTCTGATAATAAGACAGTTGTATTGTGAAAGTCTGAATAGGAGGAGCAGAGCAGAGGAGTATGCTTAGTTACGAAGGTTCCCTGATAGCTCAGTTGGTAAAGAATCCGCCTGCAATGCAGGAGACCCCGGTTCGATTCCTGGGTCAGGAAGATCCCCTGGAGAACAGATAGGCCACCCACTCCAGTAATCTTGGGCTTCCTTTGTGGCTCAGCTGGTAAAGAATCCACCTGCAATGCGGGAGACATGGGTTTGATCCCTGGGCTGGGAAGATCCCCTGGAGAAGAAAAAGGTTACCCACTCCAGTATCCTGGCCTGGAGAATTCCATGGACTGTTCAGCCCACGGGGTTGCAAAAAGTTGGAAACAACTGAGCAATGTTCATTTTCGATGTCCAGAAATAAGTCAAATAAATATATACCTCCAGAAACATTTAAAGTTGTAAAAACATTTCTTCCTGTTTGTCCTTTTCAGTTGCGGTGTTAGATTAAATAACTATTTTTCTCCTTTTTGACTCTTTCTCTTTAAAATATTAAGAATATCATCATTACCCTGAGTTTTGTTTTTGTCTTTGGTGCTTTATAAATGTCACTTATATTGAGCTTTTTCTAGCCAGTAACAGTACCATGGAGGAAAGGGGAGATTTATTTCTAATTTTTTGTACTTCTTATTACGTTATTACTATGTCAAAGCATTAGGTCAGCTTGTGACTGTGCAGTCTTGCTAAAAATAGAACCTTTGGAAAATATACCCAAACAAGTAGAGACACTGGCAAACCACCACTAGATGGCAAAGCCGCTTTACCATTGCTGACGCTCTGCCTGTAAACAGACTGTGACTTACAAAGCATGCTGCAACACCTTTTCCACCATATCAGAGTTTTGATCAATTTGGATTTTAAAATATGGATGGCCACCACAGTCTGAAACTAAATTACTTGGTATACTTTATCTTAAACAAGTATATATAATCTTATTCATGTCAAACAAAGCCTTATATTTACAATCCATCATCAATATACTACTAGTTAGCAACAGTTTTCAGTAAAGACTACAGATCCAGTGACTAAGAAGACAGCAAATGGATCAAGATAAAAATCAAAACACAATATGGTGCATGGTAAATATGAACAAAAGGCGACACAGAATTCAGAATTAGATATTTACAAGTATATCCCACATTAGTTGTACACTCAAAGATACCTACATTAAACCTATTAAATAGATTTTATATTAAACCTATTAAATAGGTATTTTTATATAAAAGTTATAGATAGAGTGATGCAAACAAGATGTGGTTTTCTTAAAAGTTTTCTTGTAAGGGCAGAAAGGAGAAAAAAAAGTACTTTTCACTCCCCTCAGATTTTTTTTTTGGGGGTTGAAATCAGAAATGCTTTAATTAGTATAACTTACAATAAATAAGTTTAAATAAGTTATAATAATAAGTTTATAAATAAATGGATTTAAATAAGTACAAATAAGTTAAATAAAGTATGTTATAATAAATTCACAAGAGAAGATTTCTCATTGTTCAAATCTAGAAAATTATAAAACTTTTTAAGGTGACAGAGTTAACCATCTATTTAAAAAAACATGAATGAGAACTTTGTTTATAAATGCATTTAACTGAACTATTTTTTTATACACAAATGTGAAGAAAATCTAATTGGTTCAAGGATTAATGCTGCCTATTTGATAAAACTACAGAATCAAATTTTGCCTGATTTTTAGTATGAATCCTATGAGAATGAATATATAGCAGACTGAAGCTTTTAATCCATGATTCAAATTTCTTAGCATACCATGAAACTTGTGAATAATACTCTAGCACTGGGACAGGAGAGCCACAGTACAGATTTAGTTCAAAGGGCCTGTTATGTGTATTCATATCATGCAACAATACTGTATTTTCTTCCACCAAAACTGCCAAATGGCCACTTTTACTATCTTCCCTCTGACCCTAGTAACAAGATTCCTCAGCTTAAGAAAGTTATTCTAAAGTTATTCACCAGTTCCGTGGTAGGTCACTCTGAGAATCTATAGTATTTCTTATACAAATTACTCCTTTGATAAAAGGCTTCATTTTACTAAACCAACACCTTTGTTTGTATGTTCAGCTATACCCCTTGATTTTACTTAATTGAGCTCATACTCAACAATACAAGTACTTCCATTTCAATAAAAAGTGATGGTTTAAGGGTTTATGAGGGCTTAAGTCTGAACCATGTTGATATCTGTCACTAACAGATGCTAATCTATAGAGACTGTCTTCCAGGATGGACTTATTAAATGTATAGGGAAGTAACCATATTTATTTTGGAGTCTAAGTTAACTGCTATTCTTGGGCTCCAAAATCACTGCAGATGGTAACTGCAGTAGCTATGAAATTTAAAAGCTGCTTGCTCCTTGGAAGAAAAGCTATGAACAACCTAGACATATTAAAAGGCATATATAAAAGCAGAGACATTGCTTTGCCAACAAAGGTCCGTCTAGTCAAGGGTATGGTTTTTCCAGTGGTCATGTATGGATGTGAGAGTTGGACTATAAAGAGAGCTGAGCACCGAAGAATTGATGCTTTTGAACTGTGGCATTGGAGAAGACTCTTGAGAGTCCACTGGACTGCAAAGGGAACCAACCAGTCAATCCTAAAGGCAATCAGTCCTGAATATTCACTGGAAGAACTGATGCTGAAGCTGAAACTTCAATACTTTGGCTACCTGATGCAAAGAACTGACTCACTGGAAAAGACCCTGATGCTGGGAAAGACTGAAGGCGGGAGGAGAAGGGGACAACAGAGGATGAGATGGTTGGATGGCATCACCAACTCAATGGACATGAGTTTTGAGTAAGCTCCAGGAGTTGATGATGGACAGGGAAGCCTGGTGTGCTGCAGTCCATGGGTTTGCAAAGAGTTGGACATGACTGAGCAAATGAAGCGAATTGATTCTTCATGCAGTTGTTATGAACTCACAGATTTAGAGTTTGTAATAATTTCATTTGGTAATGTATTTGTCTATAGTTTATAATGGAAAAGGGGAGCTTCCCAGGTGGCTCAGTGGTAAAGAATTTGCCTGCCAAGCAGGAGACGCAGGTTGGATCTCTCAGTCGGGAAGATCCCTTGGAGAAGGAAATGGCAATCCACTCCAGTATTCTTGCCTGGGAAATCCCATGGACAGAGGAATCTGGCATGGGGTCACATACAGTCCATGGGGTCACAAAAGTACTTCTTATGGTATGATCACATATTGAGTGGAGCTCAGAATTGTTGAAGATGGTGAAGTTTTATGCATTAATTCAAAGCATAAAGTGTCGCCTTTCTTTACTTCCATTTATTCATTAAATTCTATTAGGCCTAATCCTTTCCTGGTCTAGTCCCATTCCAACTGTCCCCAAATAAGCTTTGCACTTTCTCACTAAGAATGGGGATTCCAAACTATTTTCATTCTCTGCGTAATTCTTGGACGTCACTATCTCTATGGAACTGGATTAAAAACTGGTATGTGGACTTGAATTATCATTGTCTTGATGATATGTCTACTTACAGAAGGCAGCTACTCTCCATTAACAACAGGCATTGTGGCCAGAATCATGCTGAAGGACAGGAAAGTGATACTGATATTTAGGAAACATCTGAGGACCCCGAGCCCATCATGATATATACCAAAGATAACATACTGCTGCTTTTTACAAAAGGTTTGATGACTTGAGTTTTCCAGTATTTCAGAGAGGCATTTCTAGGGAGACTGAACATAACGTAAGCCTACTGAACAAGGAAAATGAGTATTTAAAGGATTAGCTGGAATGGTCTCCCTGCATAAAAAGGGATGACGTTTATCATGCTTAAGCATATCTAAAACTTTTTCTACCTCCTATCTTTCCTAACTAGATAAAGACATGAAAGTTTTCCAAGGGCCTAAAGTAGGAACCTCAGAATCATCTTTGATCCCTCCCAGTCCAACTTGCTTAATCAGCTAATGCCTAGTGAACATAACTATGCATTGCTTCTTCCTCTCCAGTCCTGCTGCCGTTGCTCATAAGTATTAATAGGTCCACAGAGCCTCTTTCTTGAGCTACTGCACAGCCATCCAGCTGACCCCCTGCAGTAGCCTCTCTAGTGGGTTCTGCTGCCTTCACTATTCTTTTGAGTGTTAGTGTTTTGAGAGTTCAAGTATACATCCCTTTACTCTCTCATTCTGTACTTTCTGCCTTAAACAGTCAACGTACGCCTGTGGATTCAGGTCCTTGATATGATGACAATCCTGCAATTTTTACCTGTAGTCTATATCACTGTCTTAGCCTTTAAACCTTTATGCTCACTGGTCTATGAGATCTCTTTAATTGGAGGTCCCACCTCAAATTTACCCCTCATTTTGTGGTCCCTATCATCAAATTTCATGTGGATTACTGTAACAGCCCCCCTAAATGGTCTCCCTATTTCAAAACTATCCCTCTATAATCCTCGCTACATCCTATAACTGGACTGATTTTTCAAAAAAAATGCAAATAGGAACAGGCCTCCTTCCAGCTTAAAACCCTTCAATAGCTTATTATTGCCTTTAAGATAAGCTCAAACTATTAACTAACCTACAAGGCCCCTCAAAGTTCCTTTGGAGCCTCATTGCCAGTCATTCTCTCTTTAGCTAATAATTAAGCTCCAGTTTTTTGGAATTGTTTGGTCTCTGCTTTCTTGTCTGGGTCTTCATAATTTCTTTTTTCCCTCTTCCTGGAATATTCTTTTCATCTCTCCCTGCTTCCTTTGCCTAATCATCTTTAGATGCCGACCTGGATTTACTTACTGTTTTGACAGTATTTTTCTGACAATGGCTCTCCCAAGATTGAGTTTGGTGGCCTTCTGATTTGCTCTAAAAACACATACTACCCATTTAATATAGCCATTTCTTTCTAAATTTGAATTGCCTTTTCTCTTTCTCATTCACCACAGTGTAAGTTTTTGAGGGCAGGGTTTTTGTATACAACTATATCATAGGTGCTTAACAAAGACTAAATCTACCCTATAGTTTGAACTCTGGTCACTGCCCTTCTTAAAGATGTCTGACAGCTCCTACAAGCCTAGTGAATAAACACTCAAGTTCTTTACATGGCACACAAGGCCCTTCTCAAGATGCTAGAGTTTATTTTCCCATTTCATTTCCAGGAATTCCTGCCTGTCTCCCTCCTCTACTTTCGATTCATATTTTGCTGAACACCTCTGCATAGCTAATTCTGATGCTTCCATGCTTTTGCTTATATTTTTTCCACTTCCTACAGTATTGTTCTTCTGATTGTTTTCTTGGAAAACTTTTTCAAAACCACCTTTAGCACCAGTTCAGGCAGACTTAATAGTTCTCTTCTCTAGATCAACACAGAACTTTACTCTGTTTCAGCATGTATCTTGCTATATTACAGTTATTTATTTTAAATAATGACTCACGGGTTAGACAGTGAGCTTTAGGAAGGTACGTATAAACACATTCATGTTTAGATGCCTGCCATAGTGCCTGACATCTAGTGGGAGTCAAATGTTTATCTAATTGGATTAAAACAAAAATTTTGTTTCAACTACTCTTACCAAGACTTAGGCAGAAGGCAGGTAAGGGAAAAATGGCTCATTCTACAAAATGTGAAAATGAAAATGTATAGGTTTATACATCTTTGCTTGACCTTAGGAAGAATTTGGCTTCCTTCCCAACTCATCCTCTTTTTTATTTTTAAGTGCCACTTAGAGAGCTTCTACTAGCTCTTGTAAGTAAGTAAACTCTTCTGATTTACTCCCTAACGCCAATCTATCCTTAGCAAGAGCAATAAGAGCATGAGGAAAACACATAAAATGAGCTAGAGCTATTTTATGAATAATGATCAACTATGAACATTGGCTCAGAAGGTAAAGAATCTGCCTGCAATGCAGGAGACCCAAGTTTGATCCCTGGGTTGGGAAGATACCCTGGAGAAGGGAATGGCAACCCACTCTCGTATTCTTGCCTGGGAAATCCCAAGGACAGATTTGTTAGGGTCCACAGGGTTCCAGAGTCAGATACGACTGAGCAACTAACACACACATGAACTTTAAATGGTGACGTCAAGGGCAGAAGTTCAGAAAGCCTTGCTTTGAATCCCAGTCCTGTGACTTTCTGACTTTGTGCAAACTGCTTATCATGCCTTGATTTTTTTATTTGTGCAATAAGAATGATGATAATAGTTACTTTACACTTAGGTTATTGTGAAGATTAAGAGTTTATACATGTGAAACATTTAGAACAAAAGCATAGCATACAGTAAGCAGTTACTAAGTGTTAGATTTTATGATCTTAAATAGTGATTAAGTATATGTTCCTATATTTTAAGGTGCTTCAACACAGAATGTGAGCTCTAAGACTTTGAATATCAATATAGAGTAGCCAGACAAATAAGCATATCCTAAAGGACTTTACATTTCAGAGTTAGTACTCAGTTCTAATTATGACTTTTTTATTCAATTGCTGTACTGTGGAAAATTACTTATTTTTCTATTTCCACATTTATAAGTACATTGATCTACTCTGTAATGACGGTATGTATTAACAAATGATTTTCAAGAATCTTGAAAATACAAAACACAAAAGTGACAAAATAGTTTATAAGTACCCTATGTAATTCATTAACAATATCACCTATTACATTAATTCCCATACTGCCTTCCAAGCGTAGCTCTGACTCCTAACTTCTTCCTAATTTTCTCAAAGGGTGTTATAAAATTAACTATGTAGTTAAACTTTAGAATCTATGTTGGTTTGGGTTAGAAAACTGTCAGATTTAAATGTGGATGCCATAAAAGTGATGTAATTTTAAAAATCATTATCATCTTTTGCTAAAATAAATGTGCTTGTTGCAAAATTAAAATACTAACATACACATTTTAAAATCTGATTTTATGTTATATAATGATATTGATAAAAATCTCATTTAAAAGCCACAACACTTGGCTGATTCATATCAATGTATGACAAAACCCACTGAAATGTTGTGAAGTAATTAGCCTCCAACTAATAAAAAAATTTAAAAAAAAAAAAAAAAAAAAAAAAAAAAAAAAAACAAACAATGATTCTATAACAAAAATATTTTGTTATAGCCTATAATTTTGATAAATGAATAGGTTATGATTTAGCCACAGTGTGAAAGTACAGCCAAATCTTGATTATCTTTGGTCTGTGGAGATATGGATGGGTTACATAGTTAAAATCCATGTATTATTCTAAAACCTCATCCATTAGCCTTTTCTTCCACCAAATCTTCACCACATTAGCTTAATGGGCTAATTTGCACTTAAGCTACCTTTCTTACTTGAACAGTGAAATGGCAAAATAAATACACGAATAAAAATTGGACAACAAATAAAACACTGGAAGGAAGGGCTAATCTGCATACTAAAACAGGTCTCTGAATAATCAAGAGTTGGCTGCACAGGATTGTGTTTACTTTAGGATTACAATAGCCGCCTCCTCCTTTGTAGCTTTCAATAAAATCGAACAGGAGTTCCTATGCCTTAACAGTCCTAGTCGGAGTTGCTCTGAGTACCTGAAAGAACCCTGGTGGCACAGGGCCTACGGGCATGCCATCTCCTGGGGGAATGTTTCCTAGCACTGGGCTGGGAGCTGCTGCAGCACTCTGCAAAGAATAAAGGAGAAACAAACCTATATCATTACAGAGAAGGCACAAAACCAAAGACTGATGATAACAGACTGTAGGAAGGGAAGCTTTTCATTCCTGGGAACAAATATTGGTAACTTTTCCCACTCCAGAGGTAAACTAAGATATAGTAGTTACTTTGGTATATGACTAGGTTATTTGGTTTAAACAGATCTCTTTTTAAAGTCACAAACTATAATAAGATGCTATATTTGAGTGATATATAAAAGGCAATTAATAAGATAAAATGATAGAAGTTTAAATAAATGCTTTATTTTAAGGCAAAGACTTATGAAATGGCAACATCAACAACCAATAGGTAAATAAAGTAACAAGTTTGAAAATGATGGTTTTAAGAGATGGAAAAAGGAACTCTGTTCAGATTAATTCTCTGTCTATAGGTGGCAACACTCACTTTATTCACTTTCTAATATAAATACTATAACTGGTAGCCAAAATAGATAGCAAAAATAGGGTGGTGAGAATGAAAAAGTTATTAGGAGACTGAATAAGAGAAAGGAATTAGATTTGCACAGATTAGTCTCATATAAACAGATTATTAAAAAATCAGATTGAAAAATTTAACGTCTACTTTACTTGCAAATTATTTCATGGAATCCTACAGCTTCATGAAATAGGAATATGAAAAACTTTGGGATAGGCTCTTCGTAACTGAGTCAAGGTTTTAGATTTAATTCTTACATAGAACAGTAATACATACAACTATTTTACACCCATGGATTTCATCCCTCAATCTGTTTAGATACATTACAAGTCCTAAGAACAGTCAAGAAGGGATCAGAAATATGTTAAAGACAGATCAGTACGAATCCAACAGTTCTGTTATTAAAGTAACTCAAATCCAAGATCTAGTATATTTGTTATACTTTTCTCCCATCAGTTTATTCATTCATGCTTTAATATTCCATGAGAAGATGTAATATCTAAGTATATTTGCAGCATATATTTCCCAGTATATAAATTGACAAGATACTAAAGTATGTTTATTTTGTAGTACTGGAAGTATTATCTATCAAGGCCAATGATTCTGGTCTTTCTTGAGGAAACCTAGATTTAAATTTGGTTATCTAAAGTGTTTACCTATGAATGCCAAAATTCTAAACTTCTGCTAAAACACATAAGTATTAGAGGAGAAATAGTATTTCTTAGATATTAAGATTAAACATCAATCTATTATCCCATTTTAAATAAAAACATGCAATTTCATTCAGTGTACATTAATTGAATACCTACCATTTGTCACAGTGTTGTAATTTGCATTATGTATCAACACATGTTTTTTAAAAATATTAAAGGCAAATTGCTTTCTCATTTTAACTAAACTTGTATAAAATTTTCATATACAATGTCAGAGTAAGAGAAAACCTTACCAAACATTTATCTTCTTTTAACTAAATATATATGGTTACAGGCAGATCTAGGAAGATTTGATCTACACCTTTTGACAGTCAATTACTATAACGGGGAAGTTGCTCTTAGTACTAAAAGTTAGACATAGGATGTCACTATTGTTCTAATTAACTGTAGAACAGACACCTTTTCCTGCAATAAAAAACTTACTTAAAAGAGACAAGTGTGTAAACCACCCTCACCTATGCTTCTATAGAAACGGACACTACAACGTTGAGCAGGTTTACAAGAAAAAAGAATTTAGTGAATTGCTGCAACTGCTTAGCGCTGTACAAATATGCTATTTCTCTTGTAACTCTTGTTGCCTAGCAAGTATACTGGGGTTTAGGTGGCTCAGTGGTAAAGAATCTGCCTGCCAATGCAGAAGCCACAGGAGACACAGGTTCAATTCCTGGGTTGGGAAGACCCCCCTGGAGGAGGAAATGGCAACCCACTCCAGTCTTCTTGCCTGGGAAATCCCATGGAAGGAGTACTCTGGTAGGCCACAGTCTACAGTGTTGCCAAGAACAGGACACGATCAGCACAGCACAGGACAGGAAGTACATTAAAAAAGCTTTTGCCTATCTAAAGGGAAAAATATCTGTTTGTATCTAAACTAAAACTTAACAAGTAAAGATGTTAGGTTGTCACTGGCTCCTTTATTTTTTCTCTTTTCGGGGGAGATTACATTGTTAAAAGGTATAAAATAGTTTTTTTCTTCAAAGTTCTTCATTGTATATGGTTTGTAAGGTCTTTTTTCAGCTATTATTTAAAAATGAAACAAATGATACAGATGAAGATTTAAGCAAGTTAAATCTGAAATACCTTCTGAATTTTCATTTTGTGACTTCAAAATTATTTAATAAATTCAGTCAAAATATATCTTGCCAGGACTCTCTTACAAGCTCTACAACATAATAGCTGACACAATAGAAAAAAAAAAAATCCTTGCCTTTTTGGAATTAACATTCTAGTGAGGGGGGAAAGCACAATTAGTGCTATGGAGAAAAAGAAAGCAAGAAATAAGAGAGTTCCCAGTTAAGAGGGTAAGAATTATAATTTTAAATAGAATAGTCAGAAATGAATGAATCAACCAAACAAATGGATCAAATTATGGTGACTGATTTAAATATGCTTCTTACTCTGTTGTTGAGATCACCTTCATACATTTTAAAGATGTCTTACATATTAATATTTTACACCTATTCCTTCACAGTGTCATAAGAATTATTAGAAAATTTTCTTTCATAATAATCACACTGTGGCCATAACAGTAGAGATGTCTTGAAAATAGTTTTGTAGCCACATGATTTCTAGTATAGAGCATGATGCTTTAGTTTTCTGGTGTAATAGCAACTTCTAGACTTGGCCTAGGGACATAAATTGAAGTGAATGGAATACTAGTAATTATCCAGTTTATTTACCCAGTACAAAGCACTAGTGTAGAGCATTTCAGTCCAAACTTCACTTTGTGGATCACAATTTTGAGCTGAATTATCCATCCATTCTTCTGGGATTTACTGACAAGGGATAATTGTTCCCTTTGTTGTACTGTGTGGACTCAAGCTTAGAGTACCATTTGGTACACCACGGTGATCAATAACAAACACTAGTCTGATAAAAAACACTAAAAAGACACATTAAATGTTACTCTGAGCATTGGAAAACAGTGTATTTTTCAAACTGCCTAAATTGCTCTTTTATATACAGTAGCAATATAAATAATATTAAAACATGCTTTGAAACTGTAAGCCACGGAAGAATCAGGTTTTAGGGATTAAAGCTTTATGTAGAAGGGCGAAATACAGCATTTCTTGGGTTTCATGGCTGGAATTTCTGAGACTTGTTTCAAGTTTACTTCCAACTCACGAGACAAATTTATCTCATGACTTGAGGATCCACAGAAATTTTGTTGGTTCTAACTCAAAGTATGTATTATTCAGGGGGGGCGTGGTGGGTTGTGACTGAATTACAAAAGGAGAACAAATAAGTTAATTATACTAAGAGCTACTACAAAGCATTAGCTTCACTGGATTTGTGTGAATTCCCATTAGAATACCATGGAAAATCCGTTATATATAATATATTTGCAATTATTTAGGGTTGACTTTTTAAGTTCTCTCTCCTGTGAAAAAGAAAGACATATAAATAACATGGTTTTAAAATATTTCTTCTAATTAAGTGAATATTTTTGGAGCAAATGTAAAAATATTAATTACCATTAAAAATATTTTTCTTTTTACTGGTTTAATTTATATGATTTTAATACATTCAGATTTGTATTTTCTAACTGCTCTTAAATTAACTTACTTTGCCACATGACTTGAATTTCAATGTTTTTTTGAAAGTGAAAATTTTACTTTTAATTTTAAAAGTATTTTCTTAAATCACTATCTTTACTTACTTTTTATAAATACAATATATTAAATTTGATATTTTCAAATGAAATAAATTATGGAACAATTATTTGCTTTCCCAAGGAAAATATTACAATGAACCTTAAAGAGTCACCACAAAATGAGTCTTCAGTTGCTATATATTTAAGTCTCCTTTCTTGGACTTTGTGTTTTCATATCTTTCTACCTTGTAACAAGGCACAAGTCAACCTATGCTCCTTCCTCATGTATTTACTTTTCCCTTGTATATGTGTCCAGCACCATTTCCTATTTTCTCTTCAATGCTATTATATAACTGAATTTTAATACTATTTTCATTCTCTAATTCCCTATTTCTGAATGTAAAGAACAGTGAGGTATGTTGTTATTTTATATTTTCCTTTTTTAACAATCTAAAATAAAAGCTAGAAGAGTTCTTATTTTAACCTTAGTTATTATCACTAGTAGCCTCTGATAGAAAAAAAAAAGTTGTATATACTGTTGTAAGAAAGTTTCAAAACAACAGGCATAAAATAAAACTTTGCTTAAAATTAAAACTAGGATGCAGTCGATTGTAAAACACACATTAAATAACTAACAGTTTTAGTTAGTAAGGATGGTACAGAACCAGCTGCCTAGGAATACACTGGGAATCAAGACATAAAATCTACATTTGGTAGAAAAGGAAAAAGATCTTTAGAGTATACGTAAAATTGTGAAGGTAATAACAGAAACTAAAATAGTGATATATTTCTTGGAAATTGGAGGAAATAAGTAGGAAGACACCTGGCAGAGAATTATTGGTATTTACTATTAAGACATTTGTGCTATTTTAAAGGCAGATACAAATATTGTTCTGAGAAACATTTAAAATGTTGATACATTAGACTCCCTTATCCATGGGGGATAGATTCTAAGACCTTTACTGGATGCCTGAAACTGCAGATAGTACTGAATCCTGTATATGTTTTTTCCTATACATATATACTTATGATAAAATTTAATTTATAAATTAGGCACAGTAAGAGATTAATAACAATAACTAAAAATAATACAATTATAACAATATACTGAGATAAAAGTTCTATAAATGTGGTCTCTCCTTTACTTCCTCAATTCTGGCAGTAGCTTCTTCATCAACAGAGGCAGCTCTTTTGTAATTTTTATATTATTTGATCTAAACCTATTTCTGCATCTGTGTAACCATCCCTTACTGGCAGAAAATGTCTTGATGTCACCTGGTTCAGAGGATCTCTTGCTGAAGTCTTGCTCATATCTCCCAGCCACAAATGTTATTATGCCTTTTCTAACTTAACTTAGTGCTCAGCATGCATTGCGGCCATAACGTTTGCAGTCTGAGGTGTGAAAACCAGCACAGATGTCTTTTTTCTTTGTCACAATTTCACAGAAGACTTATTCTTACCAAAAATCTTAGCAACCTCAGCATACAATTGCTTTTCTTTCCTTATTAAGTCTAGAACTTTCAATTTTTCACTTAAAGGAAGCCTTTTCCAACTTCTTCTGGTGTATCTGAATTGCCCACATCACCACTGTTGTGCTTTGGACTATTAATAAGCAAAGTAAGGGTCACGTGAATGCAAGCACTGTGATACCATCAGAGTGGATCTGATAACCAGACAGCTGCTGACTGATCAATGGGTGGGTTAAGCTGGTGATTCATGTCCTAGGCAGGATGATGCAAGACAGGGTGAGACTTCATCATACTATTCAGAATAGTGTGCATTTTAAAACTTATGAATTGCTTATTTCTGAATCTTTAATTTTTTTCAGATCCTGGTTGTCTGTGAATAACAAAAATTGCAGAAATTAAAACCGTGGTTAAGCATGGCTCTGTAGTAGTTTTTCTGTCTTCACAATTTTAATGCAGAGCACAGTTAAATACTTTGGCTGTTGGTTGAAGACATGCTCTTTATCATACTAAGAAGTATATTTCTATGCCTAGTGTTTTTTAAGCAATTTTCAAAGATCAGGAATAATAAGAGACACATTGCCTTTTCATATTTGATTGGTATTATTTAGTTTTTCTTTGGGGAAGCATGATATAAGTAACTATACATTGACAGTTTTCTTAAACCGTCATTGTATTTGAGATAAACCATGCTTGATCATTATGGATGATCCTTTTAGTAGGTTAATAATTTTATTAGCTAAAATACTTTATTTAGGATCTTCATATCTATTTTCTAAATGAGACAGGTTTAGAAAGTTCCTTGCTAGATTATATTTTCAAATTTAAGCATGAGGATTATTCTGCTTCCTCAAAATGGACTGGATGGCAAACTCTTTTGCAATGCTCTGAGGAAATTTACATAATATGGTGTTTATCTACTTTGTGAAGTTAAAAAATATGCAGTGATAAAACTGCCTGAATACAAAGGCAATTTTGGAAGTAATTATGGTCCTTATTATTTTTTATATTTTTTATCTTATTTACTTCAATTCTGTTCATTTATCTTTTTCCCAGAAAACTTCATTTCTTTGGGACTTTCTGTTTTATTCATATACACACTGCTCACACATGTTTTAAAAAGGTCCTCTGTAGCAGCTGGGAGAGCCTGCAAGCAGACCACCAACATCTGTCCTCCGTCTTTTCCCACGGCAAGAGGAGAGTAGCCAGGGACCACAACCCCGCTACAAATGCTGCTGAGTCTCCGATGCTCTTCCTAACGTGGGCAGAAGAGGTACACATCACTTTCTGGATGCCTCCTACTCACTTTTAATTGGAGATCCACTTTCTGTCATGCCTATAAGACCAATGCCCTGAACAATGGCTGAGGATCCGCTAGCCTTAAGTCTCTGGATGCCTCTGGAGCACAGCCTGCCTTCCTGAACTGCTGGTCCTTAACAGATGATGACTTGTTTTCTCCTAAACTGAAGAATAAGTGCTGTCATCATTGTCATCATCATCTTTGCCAGGAATTGTTCTATTAATTCACCTTTTTTTCCTACTTAGTATATTTTATTCTTTAAAATTTTTTTCTACTTTCCTTTGTTTAAAAAAGGTGTTATTTTCAAACTTTTTAATAAATTAGTAAATGTTTTCTCTTTCTTTAAAAAGATAAATAATATAAAACTGTACGTGTAAATCTATGGCTGATTCATATCAATGTATGACAAAACCCACTGAAATGTTGTGAAGTAATTAGCCTCCAACTAATAAAAAAAATTAAAAAAAAATATATAAAACTGTAAATTTGGCTCTGAATTTATCCTTGATTGAACCTGCAAGGTCTGATGGTGGTATTCATGATTTTTCCCCTAGATCATCCAATAAGTACAATTTTTAATTTTCCAAAGAGTTACTGGATACAACTGGAAACCATACTGATTAGATGATTTAGAAAAAAATGAGAATACTAATATCAAACTTTGTACATGTAACCAAAGATATACTTTAATTTACAAATGGATGGAGGTTTTATTTTCCTTTTTAGTTTCTAGTTTCCCAGTTGTGCCCAGGTAAGATATACCATGGGCTTCCCATGTGGTGCCAGTGCTAAGAACCTGCCTGCTAATGCGAGAGATGTAAGGGATGCAGGTTCCATCCCGGAGTCAGGAAGATCCCTGGAGGAGGGCACGGCAACCCTCTCCAGTATTCCTGCCTGGAGAATCCCCATGGACAGAGGAGCCTGGTGAGCTGCAGTCCATGGGGTCACACAGAGTCAGACATGACTGAAGCAACTTAGCATGATGCAAGATACACAACTTCTGTATTTAGGAACTTTTGAATAATTTTTATATGGCCTAATCAATGACCAATTTTCATAATATTCCAGGAATACTTAATAAAATATCCATGTTCTTGGTCTACATTTTTATCCATTTGCCAAATACCTTTATATTGTCCCTAATTTTTGTCCTGTTGCTCTTTCAAATATATAATACCCTACAACTGCTGCTTGTCCATTTAACTTTTCTTTTTCATGTTTAATAATCACTGCCTTGAATCTATTTTGCCTAAAATTAATATTTCAAACTCAGCTTTCTGTGTGCTCATATGTCATCTCCCATCCATTTATTTTAAAACTTTATGCTATATTTTATTTGACTGTTCCACTTGTTAGCAGAAAAGGCCTCTAATATGCATCTAATGAGATGTCCTTTAAAGCTAGAAAGAAAAAGCTTTTCTCCATCTTAAGCTTTAAAGGTACTAATGTTAAGACAAACAATACTGTTTACCTTTCTTTATGAAAAATGAAGGTGGCTTTCTCTTATTCTACATCACCCTCTTCTATTTCTTAACCCTTATTATAAACACCTAGAGTTTTAGGTATAAACTTTTTGTCTTAATCATTCTTCTTTCAGTAATAATTTTTACCTCTCTATTCAGTTTTATAATCAATTTTATACTTTCAGCATAAAAAATAACTCCAATTTTGTCTACTTTTTTTCCCTTTCAGCTTAAGAAAATAACATAACTGTGCTACTTATATGAGTTGCAATTTGCATACATTTCTTAGTTGGCTAGAGGATATATGAATATCATTTTCCAAATCCTTATATGTGCAAAAATCTTTTTTAAATCACATCAAAACTACAGATACCACTGTACCACTGTTGTCTGGTATTAATGTTGCTGAGAAGTCTGGTGCCATCTGATTTTTGTTCCTTGGGATGTAAACTGTTTTTCTCTTCTAAAGATATGATGGGTGTTTTCTTGATATTTATAATTCCCAATGTTTCAATTCCATAGGTATTGATCTCTAAATTTCTTGTCTAGTGAGATGTGAACCTTTTCAGTGATCACACCTGGGTTATTTTTTTCAGTTAATAGATGTAAAGGAAAGATCTGGCAAACCTTGCAAATGTTTTTAGCAACTAAGTAAATAGTTATGATATTCTTGATAACTTTGGAAATACGCTTAGGAATCTTGCTAGGACAGGATTTTAACAAGTTATTAGTGGCATGGAAGGGCTTTCCTGATGGCTCAGTGATGAATCTGCCTGCCAATGCAGGAGATGTGGGTTCGATCCCTGGGTCAGGAAGATCCCCTAGAGGAGGAAATGACAATCCACTCCAGTATTCTTGCCTGGGAAATCCCATGGACAGAGAAGCCTGATGGGCAACAGTTCATGGGGTCACAAGAGATTCGGACATGACTTAGCAACTGAACAACAACAGTGGCACAGAAAACTAGTCAGTACACTTGTAGAAAGCACTTCACATGCATACACCATGTGCTATACAAATTAATACATTTTGATTAAGTGATCTTTCTTTTCAGATGCTATCCAGTATAGACTTTGAACTATGAGAAAAACAGTGTGCATTAAACATGTTCACTGTCATTTATTTATAGTAAGAAATAGTCAAATTTAATAATAATATAATACTTCTATAAATTGCAACACAAATAAGTGACAGAACATGTTTCAACCATCAAAAATCATAGTTACAAGTGGTATTATTTGGGAACAGGAGTTTATTTATGACATGAAAAAGAAAGTCACTCAGTTGTGTCCAACTCTTTGCAACCCATGGACTGTAGCCCACCAGGCTCCTCTGTCCATGGAATTCTCCAGGCAAGAGTACTGGAGTGGGTTGCCATTTCCTTCTCCAGGAGATCTTCCTGACCCAGAAATCAAACCTGGGTCTCCTAATTCTTTACCATCTGAATCATCAGGTAAGTTCTTATTTATGATATAGTGCTATGTAAAACATTCCAAATACAGAATTAGGTGTATGATTATAATTATGGAAATGGTAAAAAATTATCAAAGATGGTGGATACAAAAAATTAAGTGTTAGAATGTTATAACTGATAAACTGGTCACACACTTTCTGAAATTTCATGTTCTGTTTGTAATATAAATAAAAATTACTATAGGTTAAAAATACACACTGACAGTTTTGTCAATAGCTATAAAAACAAGACCTAATGCTATTAATAACTTAAGGCAAACCTAATCCCTAATTTTAAGTTTAAATGAAATACAGACATTTCTAATTTAAAAAAGAACTCTTATTTCAATAACATATGAAACACTTTAATTTTCAGACCATGATGAACCAGTTTTTCTGTTTTGGAAAGTTAGATCCTAGAAACAATTAAAAATCACTTTCATTATTGCTGGCATTAGTTTGCTCTGTCTTCACAAATTCATTTTTAGTGTCGCATGCTTTCTACCCTAGTCCACTCCACTGAGTCACCCTCTGAAGAGTCTACAGAACCAGCATCATGGACTACTGTTTTAGGCTTGTTTTAAAAATATTTTATAGGTATATTTCACAAAACTTAATTATCCAGGGTGTAATACTCAACCCTTTCGACTTCCAAAAGAGGGTGAGACTCAGAAATAACATTAAAAACAAAATCAAAAGTAGTTCCTGAGTACCCAGAAACACAGAATGTAAAAGAATTGATCTAAACATTACAGCTAATGTTTGCCATGTGGAAGAAAAAAAGTGCTTTGTTTTTGCTGGTAATTTCTACAAAATGCTACCTTTTTCACACGATGGGCAAGAAGCATGGGAAATATGATAGGCAATAGAAGGGAAGCAGCTAGTGATGCTAAAATATGTTTTAAGTGCAAGAGAAATGCAAAAGGACTCTGATAAACACAGTGATGATTTCATTCCTAAAGAATACTTTAGCAGCCAGACTTTGATTTGGTTGTTAATTTTCAAAATAGCAGAAAACATCATATTTCATAGTTCAGAAATCAGCTTCCTTGAATTCTCTATTCAGCTTTAATCAGAAAAGGTAGATGATAAGAAAAATGGCTGACACATTGGTAGATTTAGTTAGGTGAGGGGTATTGAGTATTCATTGTATTATTTATAAACTCTCCCTTTATGTTTGAAAATTCCAAAATAACATGTAGAAAAAATATGAAAAACTAAAATAAGCTAATGAAATTAGGCTGCAGTACTGTAAAATAATTCAGCTTAAACATGTGGTAAGACTGTACTTCCCAAGATGAATTGAGGGAACTCTTCTCTACTTGAACTGCACCACCACATGAACTATTCTCTACTTCCATATTTTCAATAACTTTATAAAGGAAAAAAAAGCAGAAGAGCTGACATAAAGAATCTGCTTTGAGACAATTAAGTTCTAGGTGATATCTTTGCATCTGTACATGCAACCCAAATATTAGGTACCTACTATGTGCCTGGGGCTGATCTAAGATGCACAGATTCATTTTGATCACAAAGACTTTCAAACCTAGTATGATGATTACTCCTTGCAATTATGAGCTGTGACGAAAACTCAAACAGCATATAAAATTTTCTGTTTAAAAATGAAACAAAATGGGGACATTTTAGTCAAACACTTACTAAAATAACCTTAAGCGGTATTTCAAAATACCATAGTTTAAAGGAAACACAAGGAAAAGGTGTTAGGTTTTTAACCATTATTGATTCTGTTCGTTGCCCTACTTTTTCCTTTTTGACTTCAAAGCTGGAAGCCTTTGTCTTTTTTCTACACTATTGATTCAGTATAAAAATCCCTAGGCTTCTACCAGTTTGGGGTCTAGGTATTTTAACTTCTCTTATGGTAAGAGAA
Source organism: Cervus canadensis (assembly GCF_019320065.1). NCBI lineage: Eukaryota > Metazoa > Chordata > Mammalia > Artiodactyla > Cervidae > Cervus > Cervus canadensis. The sequence goes on along the minus strand of NC_057389.1, from coordinate 28,431,703 downwards.
ATTGGACAATCAAAGTCATCCCTTGGCAAAAAATTGCTTTCCTCTATGGTAGACAGACTAGCTCCCCAAAGATACCCATGGGCTAATCCTTGGAGCCTGTGAACATAGTGGTTTCTAGAACCTGAAAGCAGTCTCTGGCTGACTCCTACAACCACAAGGAACTGAATTTTACCAACAACCTACGTAAGTGTGAAAGTTGATTCTTCTCAAAGCCTCATGATAAGAACCCAGCAGGCCCAAGACCTTGATTTCAGCCTTATGAGACCTAAACAGCCCAGTCAACCCTGACTTCTGACTTAGAGAACTGTGAGATAACAAATTGCGACAAATTTAGCAGCTTTTGAGTTTATTAAGTCATAAATAGAAAACTAGTAACACCCTCCCTCCAAAATTACTATTTCATTTTGAAAAACATTTTCCATGAGGCACCTAGAAATGAGGGAACTCTATGGGTTCTTAGAGGTTATTGGATTTGCTCTGTTGCATAGAGCTTATTTGCAAATACTATAATTTTGATTAAATGAATTGTCTTTCCAATCTCCCAAGTGAACCGAGTTTAGTTTTGTGGCATTCTTGGTCTCACAAATCTTTTAGTGGCTTTGAATCACGTCTCAGGCTCTTCTCTTCCACAGTTAAGAGTGGGGAAGCACAGTGAGAAGAACGGCACAGGAAGCATCTTTTCTCCGGTTATAATCACCTGCCAGGACTCTTAACTCCACCTTCTTAGCCACAGAGACACAGCTCCTTAACTATTAACTGAAGGATCCCCAATCCCAACTAGACTCCAGCCAAGCTAGCTCCACTGACAGGAAAATCCAAAGACAGCTGAAACCATCATTCAGGATTCACCATCGTATCAACTTTGCTAGTGGTCCCTGACCCTGCACACTGATTCAAAGGAACCAGGATCCAGCTTCAATCCTTATACCAGGAAAAAGCCCATTCCTTACGTTCATTTGCTGAGCTTCCAGCGCCAGGTCCCATCTAACTAGCATCTCAATGCCTTAGAGACAAATAAGAAAACATTATATTGAGTTCGTTCCTCATATTAATTCTGAGAAAGTATGTTCTGCCACTGGACTTCCATTGCCACAGTTGAGTCATCAGTATTTGCAGTTGGATTCCCTTGACACCAGAGTTAACTTGTATTCCTTGTTTCTTGCCATCACCCTCCCCTTGCACAGCTTTTTCCACCTGCTGAACATTCCCATTACTCATTCTCTAGCATCCTAATGATAACCACTTGCACATACCTCTGTTTCCTGCTATCAGTCTCTGAGATCTCCATGGCAGATCTACTAACCCGTATTGACTCTCTCTCAGTGATCTGCTATATACCCTCAATTGCTTCCTCTCTCATCTTACAGTAGCTTGTCTTAGAATCCAAGGCACGCTTATTCTGATTGCACGACTGCAGAATCTCTTTAAGAAGTTCTTTTTTTGAAACTTTGTCACAGAACAAATTACAGTCATGGAAGTATAGCTCTGTATCAATAGCAAGAATCACTGTCATCTTTGTGTATTTAATTTTTCCAGGAGGAAGATAACCATTCTATACTCATCTTTTGAGAAGTCATATCCCATAAGTCAGTTAAAAAGTTTATCTAAAAGACACAGCTTCAGTGAAATATCTTTTTCTCTTTTGTAATTCACAGTTTTTGTAGGAAGAAGTTTAAGGTCAGTATTTTTGAGTTTTTTCCTTTAACAGCATTATTAGCATGGACCTGAAATAATTTATATCTAATATGACAAATTTTTTAAAGTTCTTAAATTTTATCTAGAACAAATAATTCAAATATGCTTAAGCAGAAATTTTAATAGGTGTGAAAAATTTATATTATTTCACTACATCACAATGTTTTGGAATGATTTCTATGCAAAGGTTAATTTCTAAGGTTCAACATTTATCTCATGTCTCCAAAAGTTATTATGAATAAAAAGAGAACTTGAAAGCAACTTGAACAGAAATATTATTGTTTACTTTTAAAAGATGGTAATTACTGTTCTGTTAAAAGTAGTATAACAGATGAATTATAAAAGTCACAAAATAAAAATAATGATAATAAATGAAAATATTTGTTTATATTTCCTCCAAACTACAAACAAGGGCTAAGTCACTGAACCAGTTTTCTAAATCTTTGTTTACCGATATAAAGTCTAACTTGGCTTAACCTAATTCTGCCACTAGGTTTGGAGGTATTTAATTGCTACCACAGACAAAATGTTATCGTATGTTAATACATATAAATAAACAAATTAAGGGATACCTGCAAAGGGAGCTTTTATATCTGTGTAATATTTTGGTGGAGAGACAATATAAAAAATGCCTTATCAAAGATCTTAAAAATAGCACCTATAAAAATAGTTAGATTAAAAATGAGAAATTCAGTAAATAACTGGAACTCTCTATTAGATCAGAGAAAGGTAAAAAATCATGCTAAAGATCTGCTTTAAATTAAAGAAAGTAAATCTCATGAGGCAGTTATTAAGATAACATTTTGGCCAAACTTGACCTACCATTCTTTTCCTCTAACCTTCAACTGCAACATAATAGTAATAGTAATCACTGATGGTCACTGATATAAAATGTGTACGGCACTGAGTTAGTTAAAATATTTAGAGAAGAACAGTTAAGTATATGTTCAACACAAAGAACTAGTGTGACTTTTTAACAACAATAACAAAAAACAAATGCACAAAATCTTATATAACAAAGTGGTAGTGGGCTCTAGAGTATGCCAACACCCCTCAAAACATCCGTAATTCCTTCTAGGGAACTATCTGTCTTCAGACACATTCTTTTGGATATTCTCAAGATAAGAAATATTTATCCTGAAAACAGTTAATTTGCTTTTTGGAAGAAGGCAAAATTCATTTGATCCAGTGTTTTGTAAATAATGGTTAATAAGGGTAAATTGTTGATTAAAAAATTTTTAATATGACAGTCTTTCCACATATAAAGGCTTTGAATTCAATTGCAAAAATTTGAAGTTTTTAAAGTGATGACATGATTGAGACGTTTCAGGTTTACTTATATTTTTAAATCAATTTTTTGCCCTCATAATTTTCACTCATCAGTGCATTTTCTATCCAACAAATATTTGTGCCCACTGCATGTATGATACTACATCAAGTGGACCTTGGGCTTCCATTATAGCTCAGCTGGTAAAGAATCTGTCTGCAGTGCAGGAGACCCAGGTTTGATTACTGGGTTGGGAAGATCCCCTGGAGAAGCAAATGGCCTGTATACTTGCCTGGAGAATCCCATGGATAGAGGAACCTGGCAGGCTATAGTCTATGGGGTCGCAAGAGTTGGACATGACTTAGCGACTAAACCACCACCACAAGTAGACCTTATTCCTGTTCCCAGGAGCTTATGATTTAGAGGGGTAAACAATTATATATTTATTTACCAAAGTGATAAGTGCTAGGAAAAAAAAAAAGGAGATGTACTTTAGAGGATTATAGACTGTCCCCTAGAAGTCAAATTTAAGCAGATAACTGAAGAAAGTGTTGGTGATAAAGGGGCAAAATGAGGCAACAGAGTTAAAATATTACAAACTAAAAGAATTAAAAAGTAAAGGCCCTAGGATGGGCAAGAGAGCGGCAGAGTATAAGAAATAGTAAGGAAGGTCAGTGTGACAGAGTAAGTGACTCCAAAGTGTGGCATGAGAGAGGAATTTAGCTTTATCATAGGGCCAACAAGAAGCTGACAAAGCGTTTTGAGATAGATGCATATGATCATCAGATTGACTGTTTAAAATAGGTAACTCTGATAGCTCCCTTGAGAAAATGAAATAGAGGGAGCAAGAGAAGATTCCTTCTGAAGTAGCACCGTGGTGGGCTGAGGTCTTTGGGCAGCAGTGGAGAAAAAAATCTGAATAGAATCAAAATATGTTTCAAAAGTTAAAAATTGCCAAGATTGATGAAGGCCAACAAAATGGGAGTAAGGAAGAAGGACATGTCACAGATGACCCAGATACCTGGCATAAGCAATGCGAGGATGCAACGAGACGGGTAGCACTTGATGTGCATCAGGTTTGGAGGGCAAGGTGTGACAAGAGAAGCAGCATCACCTCAGTTTAGAACTTGTAAGACATTCAGCAAGAACGTTTAGTTACTAATAAGTGGGCTCTTATGGAATATTTCCAGAGAGGAAATTCCATACACCCTACCTACCTTAACAGTCTATTGATACTGAATTTTAAACACTTATTTTCATTTAAATCCTTTTCCATTTTCTTATAGAGAAAACAACTGATCGCTGCCTTAAGTGTGTACTCATAGCAGCACATACCTTCATTAACAAATGATGAGTAAGAATTTATGGTTTCTGTAACTCTTGCATCAATTCTCTTGGAGTACCATCCATGTTGCATTGAGATTTTCTCTGTTCAGTTTGAAAATACTTAGCCCTAAAAGGTCAAAGGTGTTTTCCTCTTTTTGTTTACACAGCGTTTAGTCATGCCTGGTGTGTGGTCGGTAAAGAATAGCTGAACAGAATCCATGCTATTATGACGGCATGTTTTGTTCTCGCTAAAATAAGTGTTATGTCACTTATAGAATTAATATCTTAAATCTAAACTAGCCCATGTTATTTTATGTCAAGCAAGCATATCAAGTTCCTGGAAGACAAGCTGACAGAAGTCAATGTGGCTGGTACATGCTTTGCTATTTTCTAAATAGGCTTGGACAGTTTTAAAGGACACTAAAGTGAAATAAATTATACAATCTTCATGTTAGCATTCACTGCAGGTGATGAACATGAATCAGTGGTGCCATTACATGGGAAATGTCAACTTATTTTTAGCATCATTTCATCTGAATAGTAATTTGACTACTGTAAGATGACCACATAATTCATTTTCAAGATCAGGTTCTAATATATGGTTGCCAATCACATATAACCATTAAGTTAACTCCACTTTAAATACCATTTTGAAAATGGATCCATAAAATAGCCATTTATTTCTTTGTGAAATCACTATTGGTGATTACTCAACTAGATAAAACTAGATATTTTGTCTAAAAACAAGATTTAAGGTAAAAAGCATCAGTAGATAAAGAGGGTCTTAAGAATAAAAGGAATGATTTACAAGCAAATTATATAGATCCTCACGCATCTAGCAGTACATCTTTAAAATACATATAGCAAAACAAACCAGGTAACAAAATTACAAATCCATCATCACAGTGAGAGATTGAGTCTTCTCAGGAATTGATATATTCAAACAAATTAAAATTTAGATTTGACTACCATTAACAAGCTTGATTTAATGGACACTTTTAAGACCCTAAACCCACAAACAGAAAATGTACACTTTTTTCCACATACTCATAGAATATTCATAAAAATATTTTATGATCACAAACTAGGCCACAAAGAGGCATAGAAAAGCCAAGAATATATGTAATATGGATTATATTCTTTGAACACAAAGCAATTAAAAATTTAAAAAATTATCCAGAATTATATACTTTTAGAAACTGAAAACACACATTTCTAAATATGTAAAACCACAATGGAAAACTGTTTAGATCTGAACTAAAGACGTCCTACATTTTAAAATTTGGATAGCTAAAGCAGTACTTACAGAAAGTTCACAGCTTAAATGTATACATTAGCTGATGAGAAGGGCTATAGAGACATTAGCTGTTTTAAATTTATCATGGTACAGTAATATAGGGAGCCCCCATTTGAAATTTACAAACATTTATTATGTTTCTATTTTAGACTTGACACTTGCCAGATGTAGTTGAGTGGAGCAGGATGTAAGATTCTATTCTTAAGCTTTTTGTTGAAAAGAAAGAATGATTATTTGATTGTGTAAGGTACTGCATATAATCAAGTATGATGCGTAATGGTAAAAACACAGCTATGGGGTGAAACCACCTATACTGTGTGCATTCTAGCCCCCAAAACTGCATTGAAGTGGAAAGTTAAAAAAAGAGATCTCAGAAGGAAACAAACATCATTCAGATTGGGAGAAAAGTTATTATAAACTGTAGTGTATTTCACTGCCTTGTTAAAAATATTACATGTTCTTTGTATGAAACAATGGGTATGAAACCATCTCACGTTCTTTGTGAGAAACCATGGGTATTCATGCCCAAGTTGAGACATGGCAACCTATCCCACACACACTAACCCCCTGATGCAGCTCTGATAAGGTGATCCCAGAGAAGGCTCAGTCCTTTCTGCAATACCCAGGAGACCAGCGCCTCACCAAAGTGAAAGTGAAAGTCACTCAGTCATGTCCGACTCTTTGCAACCCCATGGACTATACAGTCCATGGAATTCTCCAGACCAGAATACTGGAGTGGATAGCCTTTTCCCTTCTCCAGGGGATCTTCCCAACCCAGGGATCGCCTCACCAAAGGCACAGGTAATTCAGAAAACAGCTTATTATAGGTGCTATAGGAACCTACATTAAGACAAAAACAACCAAACATCGGGATTAATTTCACAAAAGATAACCATGGTTAAGCTGAATCTTGAAGAAGAGTATTGCTTATAGAAAGGAATAAAAACAAATAAAAATTCAGACCAGAATAAAAAAACTAAGCAATGAAATACAAAGGAACTCTAGAAGATAGGAAAGAAGAAAGAGTTGTATACATGAGATAGGACCAGTTGCTGGGAATTCTGGAAAATATATCAAGAATGCTGGGAACTATACCACAGTGTATTTGGTTGAGTGAGTTGATAGTTATTATATGTCTCAAAGATATGAAGCAACTCAGTAACATGATGATAGTGACATTTCTCTAGCAGTAAAACAGAGGAAAGAAAAACGAGCAAAAACTGAAAGCAGACACCAGCATTTTAAAAAAAATCCAGGTTTTCAGTGTGAAAACATGGATGGCAGACCTGGTGATACAAAGGGATGAACACAAAAGAGAAGGCAGGAGAGAAACAATTCAGGTTTCAGACAGTACGCTGCTGCTGCTAAGCCACTTCAGTTGTGTCCGACTGTTTCCACCCCTGCCAGGCTGCTCTGTCCATGGGATTCTCCAGGCTAGAATACTGGGAATGGATTGCTGTGCCCTCCTCCAGGGGTCAGACAGTAGAGTACTGTGGTTAAAAACAGACAGACAAAAGCCCAGAACACAGATCTTGTGTGATACTGGTCAGCTGCTGAAACTCTCAGTGCAGTGGTTCCTCCTTCAGAAAATGTGCATAATAAAAGTACCATCATGTAGCGTTGTTGGAGAAATAATGAGTGAATTCAAATAAAGCAGTTAGCATAACTGACACAGAGTAAAGGATCATTAAATATTAGCTATTGTTTCTATTGTTATTTGTTTCTAGTTTGAGTTGATATACACACAGAGGTATTTGAGAGTCCAATGGGAAAATACACAACTGAAACATGGATGAAAGATGAAAGTTAGATAAAATATCTTGGATGTTTTCCCCATCCTTGTCCCACGGCCACTGTCAAAATTAAGTCTTCCCTCGTGTTTTATGAAAGATTGTTACAACAGCCCTAGTTTTTTTCCTGTTTCTCTCAGGCCCGCATTTAAGGCTGCCAATAATAACCTTTTTATAAGCACAGATGTGCTCATATCAAATCTTCATATGAAAACTTTAAAATGAATGAATGAAGGTACCTCATGTCACACGGGAGAAAGCCGATTACCTGGCACAGTGTAACGTATAACTTACGATCACTTGAATGTTCTTCTCTCATTTGAGTCAATGAAGTTTTCAGGAGAGGAGGGCTGCCTTATTTAAATCACTAAATCTTCTGTGCCCAGGGGTACAGAAAATGTTAAAGGTATGTTCACTGAAAGCTATGTAAATACAAATAGTGGTAATTTTATGGTGCCGAGCAAACATTGGCAAATACAGGCTCTCAAAAAAAGAATTTTGAGAGAATAAACCAGAAAGGTTTAGAAGGCAAGAGAGGTGATCATTTAGAATATTAAAAATGCTGAATGAACCACTGATCAAAAAGTTTTAGGAAAGGGAAAGATGCTGACTTTCAGGCCAATTAAGAAAACTAATTATGAGCTTATACATTAACCACTGCAAATACAAATAAGATATGATTACAGCTCTAAAGGAACAAATGTACTATAAAGTGGGAACCAGACACACTAAAGAGAGAAATTCATGAAGAGTTCATCTGGGGAGTTTAAAGACGGCTTCCTGTAAATTATTATTCTGGAGCTTACTGTTGAAGTAAATAAGAATTAACAAGGCAAAGAAATATAATTACAGTGAAGTTGTAGTGTGAAAGCTATAGCATAAGGTGTGAAAATGAAGTTGCTAGGAAATACAGGTAGTAGCTATGGATTTTAAAATCTTAGCTAAGAAAGACACTACAGAAATCATAAGGTAGTTAAAAGGAATAAGACAGTCAAGTGGATGTTTTATTTAGATGGGGAAAGCATATAAGAAAATGATAAATCGAAAGCGGGACTTCTAAGAGAGAAAGAAATGAAATTAAGAGCATAGTTTAGAAAGGGAAGAAGGACCTTTCTTCTGAAACAGAAAGCAAGGACAAGATTATAATCATCTATTGGTAAAGAAAATAAATATTAGTCAAGGTGAAAGCAGTATATCATGAGGTTCATTCCAGATGGTCTTGGTCTTCTGTCAAAAGGGACATGAAGTTATCAGCTGTTACTGAGAGAAGCTGAAATTGAGAACATTTGGAAAGGAGATATTTGAAACAATTGCTAGAAAAAGTAAGCTGTGAACTAAAGATGGAGAAGGCAATGGCACCCCATTCCAGTACTCTTGCCTGGAAAATTCCATGGATGGAGAAGCCTGGTAGGCTGCGGTCCATGGGGTTGCTAAGAGTAGGACACGACTGAGAGACTTCACTTTCACTTTTCACTTTCATGCCTGGAGAAGGAAATGGCAACCCACTCCAGTGTCCTCACCTGGAGAATCCCAGGGACGGGGGAGCCTGGTGGGCTGCCGTCTGTTGGGTCGCACAGAGTCGGACAAGACTGAAGCAACTTAGCAGCAGCAGCAGCAGTGAACTAAGGAGCAAAGAGTGGTACTGCCAGGAATATATATGGCCAAGTTTATGTTGAAAATGCACACTTGAAAAAACAAAGTCTGTTTGATAAGAAGAATGGTTCACTGAGTTTTTCCTAAAACTGCCATTTTGAAATTCTTTATCAGGTGAATTGCAAATCTCCATGTCTCTGGGTTTGCTTATTAGAAGATTACTGGGATCTTTTGGTGATGTCATGATTTTGATTTTTCACGTTCCTTCAAGTTTTCCACTGTTGTTTGCATTTAAAATAGCAGCCACCTTCTCCAATTTTTATTAACTCTCTTTAGAGTAAAAATACCTTGTATCAGTCCTGATACAGATCCTGAGGTATTCTTTGACCTATGGACGCAAATGCTCCACACTTCTTGCTCCCTCCGGTGGTTGAATTCTTAAGCTGGTCTGCTTCAGATTCTACAATGTACCAGGCCAGATGCTAATAGCCCTTTTTCTTTTTTTGAAGGTGGCACCTCAGCTCAAGTTTATTGTTTCTCCATTGCCCATAGACCCTGGTCTACTGTCTGAGTGAGCTGCTTGCTTACCAGAGCGCACTCTCACAGCAGCCCTTGGGAGCCATCCAGTCAGCCAGCGAGAGAATGGGGAGAGGTATGGGTCTGGCATGCATACACTGGGGATGTCCAGCCGTCAGTTGAAGGGATCCATGGGTGAAGTTTTCCCTTTGGCTGGTGGGTGAACGTCTTAATGGAGTCCAGAACACGGTCAGCAGGTTTATCCTGCTAATGCCCTTTGGGAATGTTATGCTGCTCTCCTACTCTGCTTCCTCCCCGAGCCATGAAGCTCCCTCTTTAATGCTCCGGATGTTGTGAGAGAGGAATGTGTGTCTCTGGCAGTGTGTCACACAGCTACCAGCTGTCCAGCATAGCCCTAAAATGCGCCTCCTTGGAGGAGGAATGATATTGGCAGAGAGGAGCTATTCCTCTTACCCACTTCAATGCAGCCAGACTCTTTTTTTTTCTCCCCCATCTCTAATAGGGTTTTGGAAACCTGGACTTTCACAAAGGCTCTCTCGTCTCTGTTCTGCAGGTGCTCCGACCTGCAGCTAAGAGTGTCCAGAGTTGGTTCACAGTCTCCTGTAGGTTCCACAGCTGGTACCCAAGTCGATTACCTATTACCCCATACACTGGTTGGTGAGGCTGCTGGATTCCACAACTCCCACAGAGGGATTTCTGTTAATGTTTAGTCACTAAGTGGTGTCCGACTTTTTGTGACCCCATGGACATGACAGGCTTCTCTGTCCTTCACCATCTCCCAGAGTTTGCTCAAACTCATGTCCATCGAGTTAATGATGCCACTGAGTTAATGGATGGATGTCAGACTTTTGTTATTGAAGTTGGGGGGACAAAAATGAGGGTTGCCTTATGCTACCATTATGCTAATGTCATTCTACCTGGGCATCCTGTATTTTATCTGACAATCCTACCCATCCTTAACCATCCTAAGCAAGAAACAAATTTTTACTATAATAAGGCACTGAAATTTACAATTGTTTTATAGCCACTTGAATAAAGTATAAAAATATTTCAAGGAGTAGTAATAGAAGTAAGTAGTAGTAGTAATAATAATAATGATAGTCATAGAATTAGGTTTGAAGTCTGAAAACATGACCACATAGTTTATTCTGATTAAGCTGATAAAGAAACAAGTAGCTCTCTCAGGCATAGTATATGAAATAAGTGAGGTTCAGGGGATTCATTTATGATACTTGTTGAGTGTGTACTAGTTGTGATGTACTCTGGGAAATATAACAATGAATAAAACACATTTTGTGTTTTCAGGGACACAGCAGGGCAGCTGGTGCAAATGTTAGAATAATTCTTGTATAATGCAAAAAAGCAACATATACTAAAAACTAGGAGGGAAAATGGTGTTAATGCAAAATCTTTAATTTGACACAACAAAAAAGTGTTACAGAAGAGACAGGAAGAGAAAAACTGATCTGTAAGAAAACAGAGTATTTTATTTTTAATTTCTTTGTCATGCTATGGCAAAGAACCTATGGTCCTAGAATATAAAGTCCATTCCATTCTTGGTGAACAAACAAAATTCACTTACTTTCCTTTTGCCTTTAATAGTTTTTAAAGAGAATGCTTAAGTATAAACCCAGCTGATCTTATTAAAAATAAGCACAATGCAAAGAGGACACAAACAGATGGAGAAATATACCATGTTCATGGATTGGAAGAATCAATATCGTCAAAATGACTATACTACCCAAAGCAATCTATAGATTCAATGCAATCCCTATCAAGCTACCAATGGTATTTTTCACAGAACTAGAACAGATAATTTCACAGTTTGTATGGAAATACAAAAAACCTCGAATAGCCAAAGTAATCTTGAGAAAGAAGAATGGAACTAAAGGAATCAACCTGCCTGACTTCAGACTATACTACAAAGCCACAGTCATCAAGACAGTATGGTACTGGCACAAAGACAGAAATATAGATCAATGGAACAGAATAGAAAGCCTAGAGATAAATCCACGAACCTATGGACACCTTATCTTCAACAAAGGAGGCAAGGTTATACAATGGAAAAAAGACAACCTCTTTAACAAGGTGCTGGGAAAACTGGTCAACCACTTGTAAAAGAATGAAACTAGAACACTTTCTAATACCATACACAAAAATAAACTCAAAATGGATTAAAGATCTAAATGTAAGACCAGAGACTATAAAACTCCTAGAGGAGAACATAGGCAAAACACTCTCCAACATAAATCACAGCAGGATCCTCTATGACCCACCTCCCAGAATATTGGAAATAAAAGCAAAAATAAACAAATGGGACCTAATGAAACTTAAAAGCTTTTGCACAACAAAGGAAACTATAAGCAAGGTGAAAAGACAGCCCTCAGATGGGAGAAAAATAATAGCAAATGAAGAAACAGACAAAGATTAATCTCAAAAATATACAAGCAACTCCTGCAGCTCAATTCCAGAAAAATAAATGCCCCAATCAAAAAATGGGCCAAAGAACTAAACAGACATTTCTCCAAAGAAGACATACAGATGGCTAACAAACACATGAAAAGATGCTCAACATCACTCATTATCAGAGAAATGCAAATCAAAACCACAATGAGGTACCATTACACGCCAGTCAGGATGGCTGCTATCCAAAAGTCTACAAGCAATAAATGCTGGAGAGGGTGTGGAGAAAAGGGAACCCTCTTACACTGTTGGTGGGAATGCAAACTAGTACAGCCGCTATGGAAAACAGTGTGGAGATTTCTTAAAAAACTGGAAATAGAACTGCCATATGACCCAGCAATCCCACTTCTGGGCATACACACTGAGGAAACCAGATCTGAAAGAGACACGTGCACCCCAATGTTCATCGCAGCACTGTTTATAATAGCCAGGACATGGAAGCAACCTAGATGCCCATCAGCAGATGAATGGATAAGGAAGCTGTGGTACATATACACCATGGAATATTACTCAGCCGTTAAAAAGAATTCATTTGAACCAGTCCTAATGAGATGGATGAAACTGGAGCCCCTTATACAGAGTGAAGTAAGCCAGAAAGATAAGACCAATACAGTATACTAATGCATATATATGGAATTTAGAAAGATGGTAATGATAACCCTATATGCCAAAACAGAAAAAAGAGACACAGATGTACAGACAGACTTTTGGACTCTGTGGGAGAAGGCGAGAGGGTGGGATGTTTCGAGAGAAACAGCATTGAAACATGTATATTATCAAGGGTAAAACAGATCACCAGCCCAGGTGGGATGCATGAGACAAGTGCTCGGGGCTGGTGCACTGGGAAGACCCAGAGGGATCGGGTGGAGAGGGAGGTGGGAGGGGGGATCAGGATGGGGAATACATGTAAATCCATGGCTGATTCATGTCAATGTATGGCAAAACCCACTACAATATTGTATAGTAATTAGCCTCCAACTAATAAAAATAAATGGAAAAAAAAAGAATAAAAAAAATAAGCACGATGGCTACCATTTATTGAGCACATACTGGTTGTTAGGCCTTGTATGTGCCAAGTGCTTTATATGATCTCATTTAATCACATGATCTCACTTAATCATTATGCTAGCCATGAATAGCATTATGTTTCCCATTTTACAGATAAGCTATGGCACAAATATACTATCCAGTTTGTCCAAATTACATGCTACTATGTATCAAAATCACTTTAAATTCAATTCTTATTTCAAAGCTTGCATTCATCATCACTAACCTATTCTGTATAATGATGTTTTTCAGACTGGTTATTATATACCTCAACCAATCAAGTCTTTAAGCCAAACTGCTATACAGTTTGAGTTATTATATTGATATAGAATATTGATATAGAAGTCAATTTTTAGGTGAAATTTGAAAATGTCTACTACCACAAGATGTGTGAACACTTTCTCAGCGTCTTAAACCTTAACTTTCAGGAGCTTTAGTACTTTTTAGGCTTGTTACATTTATAGTAACAGGTCTTTGAGGTCTAAGGGATAAAACTTTTTATTAGCAGAATTCTTCATATATGTTCCAAGATAAAACTGCTGGTCTTTGTTACAAAGACCTTAATTTTCTTAGAACAAGTGTCATTTCCATTTCTCCTCTTCACTAAATTTAGTAAAATATTATGACTCCATGGTAACTATTGAACAGGCTACTGAAGAATAGAAAAACCAGCAGATGTATAATTCAATTACTTTTATAAAAAGTGACTTTACAAAAGAAATTTGCCTAACACCATGCCAATCTTACAAACATAAAATTTTAAATGTCACAATACATTCTGTAGAGTCTGAATATATACATTTTCTCAAAAATCACTCAGAAAGAATTCTCTTATAATTTACTGGAAAAATGATTGATTGGCATTCTCAGCTAGATTAATCATCACTCATATACCCTGGAGTTTCAGTAAGGGGCAAATCTTGACCAAAGAAAGAAATAAGGCCTATCAAGGAATGTATGTTCAGAAAGTACTAGACCAGGCTTACAGCTCTTAGAAAATGTTTTAACTATGGATCTAATGTACATTACTTCTGCCCAAAGAGTGTTCCTCAATGACATCTGTATAAATTAAAGGGAAATGAGTAAAAACTGTCCTTCCCTTCTCTTCCTCATGTAAGCTCTGAAATGTTTTAAAATGTTTAATATTAGGAAGGTAGTTTTATAAGCTGAGTTTTTATACATACTTAACTAGCATTATATTCATTTTCATCTGAGAAAGACTAACCTAGATGCTTGATAAGCAAGGCATACCATATTTTTTTAAAGTTATCAAAATAAACTTCTAACTGCTGAGTCACTATTTGGCTTCAAGGTTTAAAGATCTTAAATCTTCAAATTTTTCAAAATCATCTTTGTCCTTTTAACCTATAACTTTGTCCTATAACCTATAACTTTGTTTTTCATCTTAACTGAACCATTGAAATAAAACAGCATTTGATCTTTCTTTCTCTCTCTCCATCAATCAATCCCTCATTTTCTCTGACAATGTCAGATCACGCTGTCAAACATCTCTGCTCTAAACATATCACTGATAAATAGGATTCATGAAAGATATTTGGATTTATCTAAATTAAGTCTATGTTTTTTAAGCTATAATATGACCCTCCCTGTTCTGAACTGGGTTTCCAGGCCTATTTTCTACCTTCCTACATATATCCTATATCCCGTTCTTGTTTTGTACATGCATCTGCTCCACCAAGCTAGAACTGTAGACCACATGGAAAGAACAATGCCTACATCATTATCCTATATACAAATGGGGTTTGACAATATCTATTGAAATATCTACTAAAAGAACACATAATTAGAGATTATTATGATAGTGATTTTACTGAATACTTACTATCAGTATGGCATTTTGATTTAGTGAAGTACCATAAGAAGTCATACTCTTAAGGTCAATAGGATTTGGTATATTTATCCTGTTTTTCTGTGCCTTCTTTTCTGAGACAGCAGTCTTCTCTTGAGAGGATACCAAGTCCCCTTCTTTTTTATGTTATAGTTCCCCATATCCATCCTTCCAATTTCCACTTGTGCAGATTCACAGCTCAAAGATATGAAAGAATATCTCTGATATATTTACTCCTGCTTGTTGATATACTAATTAAACTTCAATGCAAATTAATTTTTAGCCTTTGTTGCTATACTTGAACATTAATTAGTAGTTACCTATATTTTATAATCCAAATCTACTTTCTAATTTGGAAAGCATAACTATGCTTTTGATGATATTTTAATATTTGAAGTCTAACATTAATTTTTTTTTAACTTTTTGTGTTTGGGTCTTGACTCTATATTGCAAATTCCACGGAGACCACAATAATGTCTTACACTCTCATTATCTAATGAAATCTGATTCAGCACCTTAGACTTAATAGATAGGTGTTAAATAAATAGTGTTATAAAAACAACATATTAAATTATCCCAATTTGTTTTATCAAAGAAGTTTCATTAATGAGAAAATGAAAAGCAACAGTTTAAGGATTTTAAAAGAAGGATAAAAATATCACATTGATCCATTACTTAACCTTTATTCTGAATTTGTACAAATGATTTAAATCTTCAAACTAACCCTTAGTTCTTAACTGAGCTGAACGGGACAGTTTGATTCTTTATATATATCTCACATGATCAACAAAGTCTACTTGACTTAAACATGTATATATATATAATTTCAGGATATGACTTTTTATTTATATTTCATGATCATGGATAAGGACTTATTCTGAGTTTCCAAAATATAGGCATCATATTTTACTGTAAGAATAGTAATCATACAAAAAAGAAAGCTCATGTTATTATAATTAACTAGGAATCAATTTCTTTTTACTATAAAAACAGCTAATTAACTAGCCTCCAAGATTTTTCTGTTCTGTATTATCTTATTACATCTTCAAATACATTTGGTTTCAGGAATTAAACAAGACCTTATTTTTTTAAGTATATGTATCTGTTTCATAATAATAAATTTGATGATTCTGTATTCAGAAGATATTTAACACATGCATAAGCACCAGGTTTTCTAATTAATAGTATTTCAAGTGAAGCATCTTCTGTATCCACTTTTGCAGTTTTATTATACTCATAATTTTAAAACTTTCAGAAATGCAAATGCTTGTTTTATACTGAGTTAACCTATAAAATTCTGGAATTCTAGAATCAGTCTCTTGAAATGGGAACGCCTGAACAACAAATGACTCTCTAAGACAATTATCTACATGTACTCTACTATTTAGTAAAAGTATCCTTTTCCATAAAGGAATATAACAGAATTTCTTCCAGTAAAGCACTCAAATCTTACTGGAATTTTTTTGATGGTCACTTGTCAATTATAGGATTCAGTAATTTTTTTTTCAGTACTGAAAACCATATAAAAATTTAAGTTTTCTAGAATTTAAAAATGTATACTCTATTAAATTTAGAATAATAATTTATTTTTATGTCATTTTCCTTTTTATATCATGTGTACTCTTAAAAAATACCTATAAGACTATTAAAATGTTGATTACTATTAAATATTTCTAAAGTGATTATGCTTTATATGGTAGCTGTTAAGTTTCAGAGAACTTCAAAGAACTTGGAGCAGGCCATTTTACTGGAGTGGGTTGCCATTTCATTCTCCAGGAGATCTTCCCGACTTGGGGATCGAACCAGCGTCTCCTGATTGGCTAGCATGAAGCTAATAATGTTAGCTGGGTAAGTCTGTGAATGTGTGAATATCTGTGTTAGTTCTTGTATTGAGTGATACATAAGCAAACAACAGTCTATAAAGTATGTTTAGCCCTTGTCACATGGCTGAATTGGTTTCACAAAGTATATATTTAAAATAAATATCCATATTTAAGAAATGGAATAAACCATAGATTTAATTATAGTCAGAAAGCATATGAGGAAACCAGAGATTTTACATACTCAAAACAACAAAATTACAGAAAATAACATAAAGGTGTGCTTGTAGGGAAGGAGATGGTAGAATAAGCACTGTTTGGAAGAGTTTAATTTTTTAGTTAATTTATGACTTGAATGGTGATAGATGTTTAGTAATTATAAAGAGCTTGCACATGCAAAGTAGACTCAGAATTCATAAATTTTTCATCTATTTTGCACACCAATGTATGTAGCATAGTATGCAATACTATGTCTTCCCTTGAAAAGGCAACATTAAAAATAGGTCACAGCTTCTGATGGAGATACAAAACTGCCAGGATGAGGACTTGAATGGAGCACAGCAGGAGTTCATGGAAGACTGGTAATGATGAGACCGCATTACTGCTGATTCTCAGCTCTGCTGAGAAAGTTGGAATTCTCACTCCAGGCCGGTGGTCATCCAGCCCTAACACAATTTCTGTGTGGTCCTGGGTGAGTCACTTAAACTCTCTCATTTGATTAACAGCAATACTGAATTGACTTTGCTCACAAATGTATAATAAGGTACAATAGAGCCATGATAGAATGTGCACATAATACATATTCCTACACTCACTACCCTCATCTTTCTAAATACCTTTTATATTTTATTTTCTGTAAGACAACTTTTCCTTGGAAGAAAAGTTATGACCAACCTAGACAGCATATTAAAAAGCAGAGACATTACTTTGCCAACAAAGGTCCATCTAGTCAAGGCTATGGTTTTTCCAGTAGTCATGTATGGATGTGAGAGTTGGACTATAAAGAAAGCTGAGCACCGAAGAATTGATCCTTTTGAATGTGGTGCTGGAGAAGACTCTTCAGAGTCACTTGGACTGCAAGCAGATCCAACCAGTCCATCCCAAAGGAAATCAGTCCTGAATATTCACTGGAAGGACTGATGCTGAAGCTGAAACTCCAATGGGCTGACTCAATTGAACAGACCCTGATGCAGGGAAAGACTGAGGGCAGGAGGAGAAGGGGATGACAGAGGATGAGATGGTTGGATGGCATCACCGACTCAATGGACATGAGTTTGGGTAGGCTCCAGGAGTTGGTGATGGACAGGGAGGCCTGGTGTGCTGCAGTCCATGGGGTCACAGAGAGTCAGACACGACTGAGTGACTGAAGACAACTTTCAGATTTGCATATGTCACAAAAGCTGAGAGATTAATTCTAAAAATATGAGCATCTTTCACAAAGAGGATTTATTTTAGAAGGGTGAAGAGTAAAACCATCCAAAATATTGGTTTTACTTTTTCCTCACTTCATGTAGAAGAAAACTTGAAAGCAATGTCATGAAAATGAACTAGACACTTGATCTTTGACAAATGAAGAGTGGCATGCAACCTAATACTTGTAGCATTATTACTAGTTTGGAAAGACTACTCAACTAGATACCATTCAAAACCCTAAGAATGATTTTGAAACTGTCACTTTAATACCTCAGAGCAGGGTTCTCCAGCCTTTAAAATCCATCGCTCTAACAGACCTTTTCACTCCACCTTTTGTATATACCTGTCAGCTAAAACTTTAGATTTTACCTTCTCTAGCTTTTAATATAAGAATAGTTATATCTAATGTGTAGTTTCAATTGCCTAAACTCTCTTTCCACAACAAGATTTTTGATACACTGCCACTGAACTTCTCCATTTACTACCCTACTAGCCATATCCTAGATTTGTACAGGATACTTTTCTTACTCATAACATTAATACACAGCATTACCAAAGTTAACTTAGAAAGCTCTGAGATAGCTATTTTCCAGCAGTCATATAAAAAAATTTTTTAAGTATAACCAGAACAACTTTATGTTTCAATTACTCAGAAATTCAGTAACTGTATCACCAAAAATATACCTATTGTTTCATTTATTTATATACAAATAAAATGATATCATTATGGCAGCATGGAGTAGAAATGAGACAATGACAGGATCTTGTTCTGGCAGAACAATTTATAATTAATTTTTATACAAATGAACTATATGTATAGCTAACCCTTATTTTCCATTTTTCCTCTTTTCTTGCTATCCCTCCCCATCCTTTCCTCTCTCCCATTCTTCCTTCCTTATTCCTTCTTTCCATTCAACACTGGTTTTTGGCTGAGACCACAATTTTGATAAGAAATAAAAATTGCATTACTCAGGAAGGAAGCTAATAAGTTTACCCTCCTCAAATGCCATTAGAGACTTCCTGAATAAATGAGAAGTACATTAATTTAAAAAAAAGAGAGGGTGCTTACATAAGCAACAAAAACAGATTCTGGTCTACATTATGTTTAAAACCAACCTGAATAATAAATGTCAGATATGGATAAGATCTATTAGAGCACCCTGCACATCTATGACAGTGTAGTTTGCTTCCAACAATTGTGTGGATTTCTTCAGTGCTGTGTTAAATATCAAAGAGCAGGACTTCTACCACTTCCCTTTAAGGTAATCCCAAAACATACTGCATTTTAGTAACAGCAAATTTCTTTTAAATATAATCCTTACTAAAACCTTCATTCAAAATCATTGCTTTATTCATTGTCATAATAGTAGAATAGATGAGATACAATTTACACACATAAATACACAGACATATATGTGTGTGTATATACATATGTCTTTGCATGTGTTTAATTATAAATATATTACTGAATATATTTCATTTTATATAATTAGTTTCATATTTGACACACGGGCTTAAATTTTACACTTTATGTAAAAATCCATCTGTATCTACATGTATTCTGGTTCTAAAGCTCATTCACTTTTTTTTTTCTTAACGAGGTTACATAAAAATTCCTCTTACAAGTTACATTTTAATTATAGTTAACCATCAGCCTATTGACTCATTTTACTCATTTTAAAGGACAAAGAGAACAAACATTCTGGGGGTTATTTTTTTGCTTGGTTTTATGTTTGTTTTGCATGACAATTTATCTGCCAGTCAGCAGTTTATAGTCTAAGCTTCAATCTTGAGATTGCTCTAAACAAATGATTTGGTCATTATAGAGATAATAAATACCATTCAGAGTGATACGTTAAATAAAAATATGTGACTTAAGAGATGAGATTTGGTAAAAATTGGTTTCTATTTTCGATGACTCCTAGCATAGTGCAGCCCCTGAAGTCAATTTAATGTTTGTCAAAATCCACTGAACTTTATAGTGAGCATCTGGGTACTGCTACAGTGCAGATGTTGAATGGAATATCACAATTAAATTACTTAACATCTTATCTGGTTAATAACAGTACTTCATCGAAAAAATTACTTTCTGTAATTTCTGACTTAGTTTTGCCCAAATAAAAGCTGTTCACCCTTTTTTTAAAGCACAGTTGTGATTGCCTACAAAACAAGCCCTCAAATAATTATAGGTTTTATTCACAGCTAAATAATTTTTCAAACTAAATATAAACCACTAATATAAAGCATTATCTACAGGTCACAAAAATGAAAAGCATCTCCATAAACCAAACTTAAAATTCTGAATCTATGGAAATGAGTGACAAAGTCTAAATGTAATTTATAACTTAGAAACCTCTATTTTCTCTCTTTTTTGTGGGAAACTATTATAGGGTAGTGCTTCTATAAGAGGCTGGTCGAATATAAGGAATTGAGGGAATTGAAAGTGTTTATTAGAGATGTCATCTACGAATTTCTCCAACTGTTTGGTAACCAACAAGAAGCATTTTCTTTACCCATCTTCCAGGAGTCTCTTCTTTGTCGAACCCTGACACACCCTCTATTCTTCCTAATTAATTCATTTTGGCTTCTATGTCTCATCCTATTCTAATAATAAATAATATTTATTATTTAAATAATAAATAAATAAATAATCACTATTTATTAGTGATAGAGTTAACACATGTTCACTGTAGAAAAAGCAGAAAACACATGAGAGCCAGTAAGAAAATAAAAATCAACTGTAATCTCACCATTCAGAAATGATAACTTTTTTATATAAATTTTTAAAAATAAAAATGAGATTAAGGTATAATCTATATAGGTTTGTAAAGTGATATTTCCATTTAGCAATATATCCTAAATAGCTTCCACTTTTCTAATTCCCTTCACAGTTTTAGTATCTTAACTTCTCTTTTTCTCAAAAAAATTTTCCAGGTCCTTACTGCCTTATTATTGTAGACACAAGGTCGGTACACTTGTCCAGAAAAGAGCTAAATAGTAAATATTTTAGGTTTTGTAGGTTATATAGTCTCTGCTACAACCATTTAACCCTGGTGTGGTAGTGCAAAAGCTGCTACAGACATATACAAAGAACAGATGTGGTTATTTCTCAGCAATGTTCCCAACAAAATTTTATTTTAAAAACAGGCAGAGGGCTGTAGTTTGCTGACCCTGTATTCTAGACGACTGCTTAAAAAGAAATATTGCATATCACGAGCTCTATCACCCATAGCTGAATATTTTATAGATTATCTTTACACTCGACCTTTTCTATAAATGCCTATTTATCCCAGTACATACCACCAAGGGGGGTATGTTCATTTCCTTTGGTAACTAAGTGTGAATTCTTCAAAAGTGTTGAAAATCATCCATGCCAGAACAGTACCAGAAAGACTTCCCCAGCCCATTCTGTGTCTTAGAAACCTGTATTTCAATAGCAAAGTGGAAGGATGGTCTTCCTTCTCCCCTCTAGCCAACAGAAGTCCAAGTTAGCAACCTGGTGAGACAAGTAATTTTCATCCCTGTTTCAAATCTATGAAAGAGAGAGAAATTGAGATCGAAGGAGTTGGAACAGCAGGAAACTTACAAGTTTATATGCATCCACATCCATGCTTTCCTCCCTCCCCAATGTGACAATAAAAGAGGTCTCTCTCCTCCTAAGGTCCCTCAATTCATTTACATTTGCTATGACTCTTATTCCCTATTGCTTTGTCATCATGGTCCAAAAACTCTTTATTCTCTGTCTCCCTCTTTCCCTTCCTTCCTTCTCTTTTCTCTCCAACCCTCCCTTCTTTACGTGTTTCCTCTCATCAGCATTTAACCTAAGATTTGCTTATCTTAGAAGGTCTGGCCTTCCCTAAATCTCAAAACGGTACTTGCCGATGGCCCTACTCTCCCTTTTCACATCCCAGTTTCATGAAAGAATTGTCTACACTTCCCTTTTCTCATTTTTCTCATTTTTTCCTCAATCCACTGCAATAGGTTTTTGCTCCCATTTGATTCACAAAAACTGACTAAAGTTGTCAGTGAAACCCTTATTTTTAAATCCATCTGTCACTTTCATCACTTATCTTGCTGGTCAAAAGCATAAATTGCATAGTTAAATTATCTGAGCTCAAATCTTGGTTCTATTAGCCAAGAGTTTTCTTGGGCAAGTTCCTTAGCCTCTCTGTACCTCATTTACCTCATCTGGAAAACTGGGATATGTTAATACCTAGTTCAAAGCATTGTGATAAAAGTTAATACAGCATTGCAAAACTGTTTCAAAGAGAGCTTAGTCCACAGTATCCTATATATGAAAAGTGAAAGTCAGTCGTGTCCGACTCTGCAACTCCATGGACTATACAGTCCATGGAATTCTCCAGGCCAGAATACTGGAGTGGGTAGCCTTTCCCTTCTCCAGGGGATCTTTCCAACCCAGGGATTGAAACCGACATTGAAACTTCCACATTGCAGGCATATTTTTTACCAGCTGAGTAGCTGAGAGGTCTAATAACTAACAACCTCTACATAAATGTTAGTTACTACAGACTTTTCAGCAGCGTTTGACACTATGAACCTCTCTCTCCTTTCTGAAAATGTCTCTTTGCATAACACATTTTCTATGCTTCTTTTTCTTACTTCTTTGATTCATCCTTTCTAATTTCACTTTCATATTTCTCTCTTTATAAGTTGGTTTCTCTCCTAAGCTCACTTTTCTACCGATATCTTCTCCCTAGGCAATCTCTTTCACTCCCATGACTTCAATTACCATTCTGTGTCTTCTAGCTTATTATCACCCATCAAGAGTTTTCTCTCAACCCAGACACCAGTATAAACTGGCTCCAGTACATAGCTTGGCTATCTCAAGTCAAGCTACAGATGTTTAACACTCATTCTATCTTTCCAACTCCTACCCCATCTTCCACATTGAGTAAAGATCCTGTCACTTCCAACTCTTAATAGGTACTAATATCAAATCTGTTCACATCTCTCCTTCCCTACTGCAGTCGAGGAAACTATCACGTTTCATCTATATTATTTCTATAGACTTTACCTGAAGTCTCTACGTTGAGTATTAAGGCCCTCTTCAATACAGTTATACAATGCAATCGAAATACACTAATTGCAAATCTCATCAATGCTGAAAAAGTTTAGTGGTTATACACTGCCCTTCTGAAACTCTGGCACTCCATAATGTAGGCAAATTTTAAAAGTACTTCTGGCCTATTTACCTCTTCAGCTTTGTGTCATCCAATCCACTGACCATCTACTGCAGGTTTTCTACATAGCTGATCACATCATCTGCAAATAAAGACAATTTTACCTGTTCCTTTTTGTTTGCCCTTCTTTTCTTTTTTCTTGCCCGAGTCCACTGGCTAGAACCTTCAGTATGGTGTTGAACTTAAGTAGTGAAAGTGGACAGATATCCTTGCTTTATTGTTGATGGTAGAGGGTAACATTCAGTATTTTACCATGAAATTGAGGAAGTTACTTTTTATTCCCAGTTTGCTGTGGGTTATAAAAAAATGAATGTTGGATTTTGTCAAATGCTTTTTCTGTATTTACTAGATGACACATTGCCTTGACTGATTTTCAAGTGTTAAACCAAGCTTATATTCCTAGAACAAACTCCACTTGCTTACAGTATATGTCCTCTTTATATATTGTCGGACTCTGTTTACTTTTGTCAAGAATCCTTTGCATCTATATTCACATGGGATACCAGTCTTTAGTCTTCTGAATTGGAACGCCTTTGTCTCATTTTGGTGGCAGGATAATGCTGGCCTCACTGAACGAGTTGGGAGGTGTTCTCTCTTTTTTACTTTTCTAGAAGAGTTCATGTAGAGTTGGCATGATTTCTTCCTGAAAATGTTTGATAGACTTCTGGATAAATCTGTTAGAATATGGATTTTGTTTTGTGGAAATGTATTTACATACAAATTCAGTTTTTTTAATAGCTATTCAGATTATCAATTTCTTCTTGAGTTGGCTTTGGTAGCTTTTGTCTTTCAGGAATTTGTCCATTTTATCTAAGTTGCAGAATTTACTGGTACACGGTTGTTATTATCTTAATACATACAGAATCGGTAATGATGCCATCTCTCTCAGTCCTGATACTGGTTTCTGTGTCTTATTTTCTGACCAGTTAGCTACAGATTTATCCATTTCGCTGATTTTCTCAAGGAATCAACTTTTGGTTTTACTGGTTTTCTCTATTTTTGTTTATTTCATTAATTTCCACTCTGATCTTTATTTGTTTTCTTTCTGTCTTTGGTTTTATTTTCTCTTTTTTTCCCCCGACATGCTTGAGGTTGAAGCCAAGGTCACTACTAATTCAAGGCCTTTCTTCTTTTCTTAAATAAACAGATGATTTTCCTGTAAGTACTGGTTTAGTGGCAATCCACAAATTTTTATGTCACTTTTCATTTTCATATAGTTAAAAACTTCCAAGCATTTGGGAATTTTCCAAATATTTTCCTGTTACTGGTTTCTAAATTAATTTCACTTGGTTAGAAAGCATAGTTTGTATGACTAGAATCCTTTTAAATTTATGAGATTTAAGTTTTAAAAGGATTCTAGCTAAGAATACTGCTTAACTTGGTAAATATTTAACATGCTTTTGAAAAGAATATATTTTTGCTGTTATGGGTAAAGTGTTTAATAAAGGTCCATTAGGCCAAGTTAGTGTTGTTCCCACATTTTATATTCTTACTAATTTTCTATCCAATTTTTTTCTATCAATTATTGATAGAAGGGTATCTCCAATAACAACTTATGTATTTCTTTCTTTTTAAATTTAATTTTTAATTTTTATCTTATATTCCAGTATAGTTGGTTTACAATGTTGTGTTAGTTTTAGGTGTACAACAAAGTGACTTAGTTTTACATATACATGCGTCCGTTCTTTTTCAGATCTTTCTCCCACATATGTTATTAGGGTACTGAGTAGAGTTTTCCATGCTATATACATAGGTCTTTGTTGATTATCTATTTTAAAAACAGTAGAGTGTATATTTTAATCCCCAATTCCTAACTTATCCCACCCCTCTGCACTTGCCCATTAGGTAAACATAAATTTGTTTTCTGAGTCTGTTTCTGTTCTGTAAATAAGTTCATTTGTATCAATTTTTAGAATCCACATATAAGTGATATACAATATTTGTCTTTCTTTGTCTGATTTACTTCATTTAGTATGATAATCTCTAACTCCATCCATAAGGCTACAAATGGCATTTCATTCTTTTTTACGGCTAATATTCCGTTGTATATACATACCACATGTTTATCTGTTCATCTCTTGAGGGACATTGAGGTTGCTTCTGTGCCTTGGCTCTTGCAACAGTGCTGTTGTGAACGCAGGAGTGCTAGTATCTTTTTGAAGTATGGTTTTCTCCAGATACATGCCCGGGGTGGGACTGTAGAATCACATGGTAGTTACGTTTTCAGTCTTTAAGGAACTGTTGGACTGTTTTCCATACTGGCTGTACCAATTTACACTCCCACCAACACTGTGGGAGGGCCTCTTTTATCCACACCCTCTCCAGCATTTGCTGTTTGTAGACTTTGAGGATGGCTGTTTTGAATGGTGTGAAGTTTCCTCTATTTTCTTTTTATAGTTCTATTAGTTCTTCCAGTATTTTGAAGCTCTGTTAATAGGTGCATAAATGTTTAAGATTATGATATCCTTCTGATGAATTGACCCCTTAACTATTTAAAAATGTTTTAAAACTAAGAATTGCATACATTTAAGGTATACAACATGGCAATTTGATATATATGATGAAATATATAATGACTACAATCAAGCTAATTAACACAGTTACCTTTCTGTGCATGTATGATGAGAGCATCTATAAAACTGCAACTCTGTACCCTCTGGTCACCATCTTCCTACCCCTATTAACCACTGTTCTACTTTTTTATTTCATGTATATGACTTTGTTAGATTTTACAGACAAGCGAGATCATGCAGTTTTTTCTTTTTCATTATGTGTCTGGCTTCACTTAGCATAATGTCCTCCAAGTTCATCCATGTTGTTGCAAATGGTGGATCTCCTTTTCAAAGAGTGGATAATAATCCACTGTGTGTGTGTGTATCACAAAATTTATTTGACCTCTTTATTAGATGAAATGATGTCTATATCCTTGGTTATATTTCTTTCCTTTGAAATCTTTTTCTAATATTAACATAGCCACTCCAACTTTGTTTAGTATTCTCCATTCTTTTCATTTTTAATGTATTTGTTTGTTTATACTTAATGTTGGTTTCTTTTAGGCAGCATAGTTGGATCTTGTTTTTTCATCCAATCTGGAAATCTCTGCTTTTAAAATGGGATGTTTAGTTTCTATTTAATGTGATTGTTGACATGGTTAAGTTTAAATCTATCATCTTGCTGTCTTCTGTTTTTCACATCTATTCTTAACTCCCCTTTTCCTCTGCTTTACCCTCTTTTGGATTAAATGAATGTTTTTTAATGATTCCTTTTTTATCTCATTTGATGAGTTATTACCTATAACTCTTTGTTTTATTTTAGTGATTGCTCTAGGGTTTATAATATTCATCTTTATATAGTATGTAGTAGTGTAGCGTGTTAGTTGTTTGGTCGTGTCTGACTCTCTGCAACCCCATAGATTGTAGCCCAACAGGCTCCTCTGTCCATGGAATTTCCCAGGCAAGAATACTGGACTGGGTTGCCATTACCTTCTCCAGCGGGTCTTCCTGACCCAGGGACAGAACCCAGGTCTCCCGCCTTGCAGGTACTCTTTACCATCTGAGCTATACTTAACGATACCACTTCATGTATATGCTAGCACTTTATGTATAGCATACAGAACCTTGTAACAGTATGCTGCATTTCTCTTCTTCCACCCTTTGCATCATTGTTATGCACTGTACATGTGCATATGTTATAAACCACATGCTACATTTTTTCTGAAGTCATTTATCTTCAAGTGAGATATGAATTATAATGAAAACATTTTGTGTATTTATTCACATACTTACAATTTCTGATTTTGTTCATTCAGTTGTGTAGATCTGTATTTCTTTTTGGGTCATGTTCCTTTTTGCCTCAAGGACTTCCATTAACATTTCTCACAGTTCTGTTAGTGATTCATTCTTTCAGCTTTTGTGTGTCTCAGAAATATCTCTATTTTGCCTTTGTTTTTTTTTTTGAAGGATATTTTCACTGAGAATAGAATACTACATTGATTCCCCCTAGTACTTTGAAGATGTCCACAGCCTTCTCACTTGCATTTCTTTTGACAAGAAATTTTCTAGAATCCTTAAGATTTTCTTTGTCACTAAGAACAAAGTTCAATTTTCAACTGAACAAAGTTCAGTTTTGAACAATCTGATTATCATGTGGATTTGGTGTTTTGAAACTCTAAGTTTATAGTTTTCATAAATTTGGATAACCTTTGTCAATGATTTCTGCAAATATATTTCCTTTCTCTCTCCTTTCCAAGTGTACTAGACTGCTTGAGGTTGGCGCACAACTCACTACTGTTATATTTACTCTTTTTTTCAGCCTGGTTTTTTCCCTGTGTTTCAGTACAAATAATTTCTATTGCTTTGTCTTCAATATAAATCTTTGCTTCTGCAATATCTAATCTGCCATTAATTTTTTTCATCTAGTATATTTTTTAATCTTTAGAATTTTGGTTATTTTTACATATTCTGTATTTTTACCTAATATATTCAAGCTTCCCTCTAACTTTTGAAGATACTGAAAATTATAACAACTGTGTTAATATCCCTGTCTGCCAATTCTAATATCCATGTCAGTTATGGATTAGTTTTCATTACTTTTCCTTATTATGGGTCAGGTTTTCCCACTTCTGGCATTGCCTGGTCATATTTGATTAAAACCAGACATTATATTTTCCTGAGTACTGGATATTTTTTTTCCTAAAAATATTCTTGAATTTTGTCCTTGGATACAGTTAAGTTACCTGGACACAGTTTCATCCTTTCGGTTCTCACTTTTAAGACATCATGAATGGGACTGCGGTAGTCTATAGTCTAGGAATTATTCCCCACTACTCTAGCCAGGGCCTTCTGAATAGGCTGTCCAGTGGCCTGTGAATTATGAGGCTTTGCATTCTTTCTGCCATATACTTCTATAGCACCCTTTACTATCCCTATCTCATATGTCATTGAAATTGCAATTGTGGTTGTCTTCTGACCAAGTGTTCTTTCTCCATCCTGTTGCTATATTATATTCATACTTAGCAATGCATTGTTCCTAACAACTAGCATAGTCCTGGCACAGTAGATACTAGTTGAATAAATAAGAAAATTCATAGGTATGTGTTGGGAAAATACAAAAATTTTCATGTTTAAACAAAATTTTTGTAAACCCAGGGTTTAAGACTGAATTTTCCTAAGTTGTTTTAAACATAGTGGTGATACTTTTAAAGAAATAACATTCTACATTTTGATTATAAAACCTTGGATCAACTTGTATTTTACTTTTCATCTCTTTCAAGATAACTTTTATTTCTTTCTACCTCTTTGATATTAGGCTCCAGACTAAACAAACAAACAAACCAAAAAGATTTATTCTACAAAGTAGCAGTACTAGCTATATTTTTGGTGACCTGTCAGAACTGGACATCTCATCTCTTAAGAAGTGGATGGGTACCTAGAATCACCGGAGAAATATCCAAGAAACTCAGCAAATTAGGAAGATGTTTTAATACACACTTATAAAAACTGAAGATTAACTACAAACTAGTAATGATTTCTGCATTACAATCTGAATTATTAACCTTATTAATTTATCCTTTTATCAAAATATGACTTAACTGTACTTCTAAAATGTACCCTTCAGACTTGAAGAAAGTGGGGAAAACCACTAGACCATTCAGGTATGACCTAAATCAAATCCCTTATGACTATACAGTGGAAGTGAGAAATAGATTTAGGGACTAAATAATAGGGACTAGATCTGATAGACAGAGTGCCTGATGAACTATGCACGGAGGTTCGTGACATTGTACAGGAGACAGGTTTCAAGACCATCCCCATGGAAAAGAAATGCAAAAGGGCAAAATGGTTGTCTGAGCAGGCCTTACAAATAGCTGTGAAAAGAAGAGAAGTGAAAAGCAAAGGAGAAAAGGAAAGATATACCCATTTGAATGCAGGGTTCCAAAGATTAGCCAGGAGAGAGAAAAAAGCCTTCCTCAGCAATCAATGCAAAGAAACAGAGGAAAACAACAGAATGGGAAAGACTAGAGATCTCTTCAAGAAAATTAGAGATACCAAGGGAACATTTCATGCAAAGACGGGCTCAATAAAGAACAGAAATGGTATGGACCTAACAGAAGCAGAAGATATTAAGAAGAGGTGGCAAGAATACACAGAAGAACTGTACAAAAAACATCTTCATGACTCAGATAATCACGATGGTGTGATCACTCACCTAGAGCCAGACATCCTGGAATGTGAAGTCACGTGGGCCTTAGAAAGCATTACGAAGAACAAAGCTAGTGGAGGTAACGGAATTCCAGTTGAGCCATTTCAAATCCTGAAAGGTGATGCTGTGAAAGTGCTGCATTCAATATGTCAGCAAATTTGGAAAACTCAGCAGCAGCCACAGGACTGGAAAAGGTCCGTTTTTATTCCAATCCCTAAGAAAAGCAATCCTAAAGAATGCTCAAACTACCGCACAATTGCACTCATCTCACACGCTAGTAAAGTAATGCTCAAAATTCTCCAAGCCAGGCTTAAGCAATACGTGAACCATGAACTCCCAGATGTTCAAGCTAGATTTAGAAAAGGCAGAGGAACCAGAGATCAAATTGCCAACATCCGCTGGATCATCGAAAAAGCAAGAGAGTTCCATAAAAACATCTATTTCTGCTTTATTGACTATGCCAAAGCCTTCGACTGTGTGGCTCACAATAAACTGTGGAAAATTCTGAAAGAGATGGAAATACCAGACCACCTGACCTGCCTCTTGAGAAACCTGCATGCAGGTCAGGAAGCAACAGTTCAATTGGACATGGAACAACAGACTGGTTCCAAATAGGAAAAGGAGTACGTCAAGGCTGTATATTGTCACCCTGCTTATTTAACTTATATGCAGAGTGCATCATGAGAAACACTGGGCTGGAAGAAGCACAAGCTGGAATCAAGATTGCCAGGAGAAATATTAACAACCTCAGATACGCAGATGACACCACCCTTATGGCAGACAGTGAAAGAGGAGAGTGAAAAAGTTGGCTTACAGCTCAACATTCAGAAAACTAAGATCATGGCATCTGGTCCATCATTTCAGGGGAAATAGATGGGGAAACCATGTCAGAGTTTATTTTTTGGGGCTCCAAAATCACTGCGGATGGTGACTACAGCCATGAAATGAAAAGACGCTTACTCCTTGGAAGGAAAGTTATGACCAACCTAGATAGCATATTAAAAAGAGACATTACTTTGCCAACACAGGTCCGTCCAGTCAAGGCTGTGGTTTTTCCAGTGATCATGTATGGATGTGAGAGTTGGGCTCTGGAGAAAGCTGAGCACCAAAAAATTAATGCTTTTGAACTGTGGTGTTGGAGAAGACTCTTGAGAGTCCCTTGGACTGCAAGGAGATCCAACCAGTTCATCCTGAAGGAGATCAGTCCTGGGTGTTCATTGGAAGGACTGATGCTGAAGCTGAAACTCCAATACTTTGGCTACCTCATGCAAAGAGTTGATTCACTGGAAAAGACCCTGATGCTGGGAGGGACTGGGGGCAGGAGGAGAAGGGGACGACAGAGGATGAGATGGCTGGATGGCATCACCAACTTGATGGACATGAGTTTGAGTAAACTCTGGGAGTTGGTGATGGACAGGGAGGCCTGGCGTGCTGCGCTTCATGGGGTCGCAAAGAGTCAGATACAACTGAACTGAACCCTTTATTTTAATTATATCACTTTAGCAATAATTAAACCTATATTCATCTATATACTGATAAAAATATGTTGATATACAGCAACCATCAAAATCTTATGACTGTAAAAGCACTTGCCTTCACAAAAAAGTAAACAATTTAATCTGATACAGTACTGTAGAAGGCATCAGAAGTCTAGTATTTATCCTTAACTAATTGAAAATACTTAAGCTTTTAATTTGCTTATTAAAGAATGCAAAATTACCTTGAATAAACTAATATTCAATGTCTTTCAATTATTAATATTTTGTGGGTTTTAACATATATAGTTCCCACAATCAGTGACTGAAAAAAAGACTTTCCTATAAACTTTAATAAAATATACTGAATAACAGAATTCAGTAGTGTATCAACTGAGCCTTTTACTATGTGCCATGATTAACTGTATAATACTTCCTATTTAGTTAGAAATGTGAGTCATGCTGCTACTAGATTCTTATGTCAGTTCCAATTTTTGAAAAAAATGTGTTTAAATTTTAAGAGTGTGAATAATTATATTTGGATTTAAACATCACCTTAGATAACAGAGAACCTTTATAGTTCACTGTCCTGCTCTCTGTTTAGATCAGAACACAGATGTGAATGTACACTCTTTACCGTTAAAGGATTTCAGAAAAAAGTAAAAGATGGCCAGAACTTAAACTTATCCTGTCAAAAGAAAGGAAAATAATTCTTTGGAAGAACTTCAGTATTGACTTGTAGGGAAAGCAGGCACTATAGCATAACAGCAGATAATTCTATAGATATGAATAGAAAACTACCCCAATACATATTTTCCCACCCCTGGTCTCTGATACCCCTTACTCTCTTCATGCTCCACCAGACAAGAACATCATACTTAGCTTTATTGTCAAGTCTGTTATAATGTATCTCTATAAAATCTATGTTTTATAAATAAGTTCTGTTCTCATTAGGTATTACAATAGGTAACACTCTTGAAAGTAGAAGAATGTGTTTAAGAAATAACAGAACTTTTAAGAACCATTAAAAATTGAAACAGGATTTTTTGTTAAAGACCATTGTCTCACTTCCCAGACTTCAGCACTGTCTTCTGATCAAAAGGATTTCTCCAATTTCCAGAAATCTTTGACTGCAATTAATGTTTTCAAAAATTAGTTTTCTCACCTACTTTAATAAAATAAATGTCTAAGAGTGCTAGAGTAAAACCACACCAAGTAATATAGTCCCCCGATAAACCTTCCTCAAGAATGTTTCTTTTCTGATTTATTATAGGAACCTCCTATGACACTGGGAAATGAAGAGACTGAGAATAGAAAAAGGAAGCAAAATATTGTCAATAGTCTCTTAAAACCTAGAAAACAACAATGAGTATTATCTCTAAAAGGTGGCTATAGGTATCTTTAAAAATCTTGCTTCTTATTCATGGCAGTAAATGATGGCAATGCAGTATGTGAAAAAACTTAACAGTCTGTCTGTGCTTTTTTACCTGTTAACACTAAAAAAAAAAATTCTAGTTAATAACTTCTAGTCCAGGCTTCCCTGTTGACTCAGTGGTAAGGAATCCACCTGCCAATGCAGGAGATGCAGGTTCGATCCCTGGGTCGGGATGATCCTCTGGAGGAGCAAACTGCAACCCACTCCAGTATTCTTGCCTGGGAAATCCCATGGACAGAAGAGCCTGGCAGACTACAGTCCACATGGTCACGAAAGGTTGGACACAACTTAGCAACTAAACAACAAACTTCCAGTCCAAAACAGTAGCTTTAGGAAATACGTCCACAAACAAATATCGTCAAAAATAGGCAAACAAAATTATTAGATAAAATTCTATTGATACTAAACATAAGAAAAATTTTAGATTGAGGGGAAAGAACTGCATTTTGTTTCCAATACAGCTATGTTAGTGAAAAGAAATCCTGAGTTGTGGCAATGCAGAAAGAAAGAAATCAATAAAGCACTACCGAGTAGAATTGCATCTAGATAGCAACTGTACACTGTAAACGCCTCTCATTCATCATAATCTGCTCAAATTAAAGATTCATTTTTAAGGTCTTGAGAGCTCACTAAAGCAATGTCACAGTTCCTTTTTTTTTTAAATCACATGAAATATGAAGGCAGTCTTGAACATGATTAAAATGCTTAGGCCTTTTTTACTTATATAACAATGATGACAAAGCAGTACAAAAAAAAAGTACAATTTTAGCAAGAATGTATTATTAGTATTTATCTTAGTGGTCCATAGCAAGTGAGATACACAGTCTTTCAAACCCCATTAACAGAGAGGACTGTAAGAAAAATTCACTTTCCTATATGTCATTTTTCATGTAAATGAATATCTTAAGTATATAAGAATATGGCATTTTATGAGATAATTGATTAAACTGGTCTATACATCAAATAACTGACACTAAAACAACCAAGGAGAAAAGGGAAAAAAACAAGTTATTAGAATCATCTAATCATATGATATTGTATGTAAGAACAACCACATCTTGTCCTAAAGATCTCATGAATTAAACAAAACAAAACATACTTTTTTGAAAAATCTGAGCTATCACTGTTTATACAGAAACTCCGAAAGAAACATAAAACAGGCACTAAAACTAAAATTTAGTAGTTTAACAAGGTAGAAAATCAATATATAGGATATGAATGATTATATATTAAAGATTCTAAAAGCAGCACTTATTATACCATAAAAATCATAAAAATATTTTGCTATAAATCAAAACTGTGTGTGCTGAAAAGCTACAATTCACTAATAAATTTAAGAAGACTTAGATGGAGGAATGTGCAGCACTCAAGAATGGGAAGGCTCAACATTGTTAGTATTTCCCTTCTCCTCAGTCTATAAACTCAACAGTTTATGGATAGTTCCAATCAATATCCCAAAAGGACTGCTTTGTAGAAATCAAAAGCTGACTTCAAAATTTATATAAAAATGAAAAAAGAACCAGGATAGCCAAAAAGGTTTGAAAATGAAGAACAAAACTAGAAGTCTCACACTATCTTATTTCAAGACTTATATAAAGAATAGCAAACAAGATAACATGGCCATGGAGAAAGAATAGCGGATCCACACATGCTGGTGATTTTGAAAGTGAAGTTGCTGTCGTGTCTGACTCTTTGCAACCCCATGGACTATAGCCTACCAGGTTCCTCCGTCCATGGGATTTTCCAGGCAAGAAAACTGGAGTGGGTTGCCATTTCCTTCTCTAGGAGATCTTCCCAACCCAGGGATTGAACCTGGGTCTCCTGCATTGTAGGCAGACGCTTTACTGTCTGAGCCACCTGGGAAGTCCAAGATGCAAATGCAATTCAACGGAGAAAGAAGAGTCTTTTCCACAAATGGGGCAGGAATAATTGGATACTGATATACCAAAACCAAGAGTCCAATCCAAACTGTGGACCATACATAAAAATAAAAATGGGTCACAATGGGCCACAGAAAGAAAGTAAAACCTGAAACTAAAACTTCTCAGAGAAAGCACAGGAAACAAAAAAAAAATCTGTGGACTCTTGATCTGGACAAGGATTTCTTAATATATCACCAAAGCAAAAATTGACAAATTGGACTTCATCGAAAATAAGAACTTCTCTGTTCTTTGAAGAACACTATTAAGAAAATTAAAAGACAAGCCACAGCAGGGAGAAAATATATTCAAAGGACATTTCTGATAAAATTTTTGCACCCTGAATATATAAAGAACTCTCAAAACTTAAGAGTAACAACCCAGTTTTAAAAATAAGTAAAAGTTCTTGACACCTTACCAAGCACATGAAAAGGTAATCAGTCTCATTATTTAACAGTAACATGCAAAAAAAAAAAAAACCAGTTAGAAGTCAGTACATACCAATTAGAATGACTAGAAACAGGAACAAAAAACACCAGATAACCTGAGGATAACAAGTGCTAGTGAAAACACAAAGCAACTAGAACTCTCATGCATTGGTGGAGGGAAAGGAAAACACAGACACTTTGGAAAACAGTTTGGTATTTTCTTGTAAAGTCAAACACAGCACCATACAACGCAACAGTCCCATTCCTAGGTATGTATCCAAATGAAGAAAGAAAAAAAAATACCATAATTCTCTGTTTATACTGGCTTAATTCATAACTGCTTCAAGCTGGAACAACTCAAATGCCTCTCAATCGAAGAATGAATGAACAAGCTGAGGTTTATTCATACGGTGGAATACTGCTCCTCAATATGAAGGGCAAATTACTAATTTGTTGTTGCTTAGTCGCTCAGTCATGTCTAACTCTTTGCAACCCCATGGACTGTAGCCTACCAGGCACCTCTGTCTGTGGGATTTTCAGGCAAGAATACTGGAGCGGGTTACCATTTCCTACTCCAGGGGATCATCCCAGCCCAGGGATCAAACCCACATCTCCTGCACTGGCAGGCAGGTTCTTTACCACTGAGCCATCAGGGAAGCCCAAACTACTACTAATAACATGCAACATCATGGAATAATCTTAAATATATTACCTAAGTGGTTGAAGCCAGGCTCAAAAGGCTACATACTGTGTGATTCCATTTATATGACATTCTAGAAAGACAAAACTACAGGGACAGAAAACAGATCAGTGGTCACCAGTGGCTGGGAATGGGTTAACTACAAAGGGCTAAGGGGTTATTTTCTCAGGTGATGGAATTGCTCTGTATCTCCACTGTAGTGGTGGCGGCATTACTTTGTGTTTGTCACAACTCATAGGACTGTACACAAAAATGGGTGAATTTTATTGTATCTAAATTATACATTAATATAAAGAGTGAGCAGGAAAAACACCATAATCGGATAATGAGAAATACTCAGTACTAAGTTATTTGATCATGACTAGGTTGAAAAACATGATCTTCCCAAATTTCAACTAGTCCTGGATACTGTTCAAGATTTTACTGCTATAAGGCAATATTCTACCATTTAGTAGGTAAAAATAACATTTAAAATAATAGAAAATTGGGAAACTATTGCATATACAGGAAACATGCAAAAATACAGCATGCATGTTCTCTGTTCTCAAGACCATCTCATTTCATGTATTGAACACATACCTACTGAAAGTAGGAACACATAGTAAAAGATATCATCAATGGAAAAAGTAACACACTATGTCTTAGGGAAAAACTCATGGGCTTTCAGGACAAACAGGCCTAACTTCAAATTTCTTTTATGCAATTTATTTAAATTAGGAATGTCAATTAAATTACCTTAGTTGATTACACAAGAAGTAACAGAAAAACGCCAAGCTCTTTGCTGGCTTCTATATATTCAATGAGCCCCTCCCTTCTTTTCTTTCCTCTTTCTCTTCTTTTCTCAAAACCCAAGTTTTCCCAAAAGTTCTAGATTTGAGAATGTAAAGTAACTTCGTTTTAAAAGAATAGTGTTCTTATTAAGAAAACCCACATGAATTAGTCCCACCAGCTTCCCTCTCATTTATATTGCCACAACCCCAATTGGTGATGCACCGTTGATCTATTATTATCAATGAGTAGTTAGCGTCTCAGGGGCGGCCAGCGTCTAGGCTAGTCAGTGATCTGCGAGGCAGGCGGGCTTGAAGAGCTCTGCTTATAAAAAGTGACGGTAATTTGTTCAGCTAGTCAGACTGAATAGTATTTTCAGGTCTAAGAGAAAACTGGCTCATCAGCAGCAACAGGAAGAGCCAATACACAAAGACAAGGAGTGTGTGAATGATTGTATGCATGCAAAAGAAGGGTGTGTGTGAGTGTAGAGAGATCATATTTGTGGGTGTGGGGGTGTGTGTGTTGAGAACACAATTGCCAGCAAAGGCCCTGCGTAAAATGGTCGGGTAATGAGAGAGAGAGAGAAGCTAGAACCTAGAGCTGCCTTGGTACCCAATAGCTTTCTAGATTCAGTTCTTTATCCTCTTTATGAGTCCTTATAATAAGACTCCTTTTTTCTTAAAATGGCATATTAAACATGTTTCATTGCCTATTCTACTCTAACCACTTTCATAATTTTTTTTCTCTGAGATGGTCATCCCTAAGGACTTTGCACAGCTTATTGGTCAAAACGAAGTATCTGAGCCGAAGCAGCTTACTTCACCCAGATTCTCTTAACACCAAGTTACTCATACAGACAGACAGTGACTGATTCTCCAGCAAAAGGCAGAGTTAGACTTGTAATCAGCATCTTAGAATATCAAAATTTCATGTAAAATAAGGCTATGAGTTATGAGAAATCAAGAGAAAACTGGACTATTCAAAAGCTCTCTCCAGGGTTCCTGCTCCTTCTAGCATCAAACATCATCTTACAAGAGTCTTACAAGGACAACTATGATGACTGCTGTTTGGTCTACAATGGGTGTGCAACTGTAAAGTGTATCCCAATTACAGGACTCTTACAATGTAAAACAAAAGTGCATCTTAAAAGTGATGAAATAATATTTCAATTTGGTTGAAATAATTTTTCTACTTGGTTCATTAACTGTATTCAAAGGGATGCTCTGGTGCTTGAAAGTAGTTCTGCTCTCTTAATTTAGAGTTCCTCTCCCACTCTCTCTCCACACGCGTATCTCTATCGTGGAAATCAATGCTAGAAACATCTTTCCAGTTGCTGCCAAAGAAACATATGTACACTTTTGTGTTCAATGTCTACTTAAAATTTCAAAAGCACCTGAAAAGAACCAATTCCTATGATTCTCACAACCTACTTCCAATCAAAGTCAACTGTGCAAAATGATAAAATATTATGTACAGTTTTCTTGTGCATCTGTTCCTCTCAATATCCCTTTCCATTCGCAATGCTTGATGATTCTTTACCATATAATAAGGGCTGCTTATTACTGTCTTTAGTTTCTTTTAGTTATATACTTCAAATTTAAAAGTTGGGACTGTTTTTTTCAAACAGTCCAGTAATGTGGCACGGTATCTGAAATTAACCAATTTTTAAAAAATCTAGACAAAGTCATGTTACCAGAAGTAATGTCTGTTGGTTATCATCCTGTGAGAGCAACTATTAAAAAATTTCTTACATACATAAAGCATAGCATAAATAATTTCTAATACCTGTAATAAACTCATATCCTCACATCACAAACACATAAGCACAATGACCTGAAATTTTTAGGATCAAAAGATAATTTTTGAAAAGTCTCACAAGGATTTTCTGAAGCACCAAAATATATAAATAACACAGATGTAGTTTTTGAGTATTGTAAAAATTGTTTTCCCATTTTATACGTTTGTGGTTCCACAGCATTGTGCACACACTTCTATTATAGATTTATCAAGTCATATTATAATTTGGGTTTTGTCTCTTCATAGACCATAATAAACTCATTGAGAAAAATATACCTGCCAATGCATGAGATGTGGGTTTGGTTCCTGGGCCAGGAAGATCCCTTAGAATAGGATCCCTCCAGTATTTTTGCCTGGAAAATTTCAAGGACAGAGGAGCCTGGCAGGCTATCAGTCCACGGGGTCACAAAGAGTTGGACATGGCTGAGTGAGTGACTGAGTACATAGCCTCACTGTGGAATCTTCAGTACCTATAACAGTGCTTACCTCAGAGTAGGCACATTATAAGGATTTGATGAATGAAATAAATATCCATTTCATTGCAAATCTTGGTAAAATGATCAAGTAAATTTAGACTAGTAACTCTTAAATTTGTAGCATCTCACACATTCAGAGAAAAAAATGTTTCCAGCCTATACACTCAACTTTCTTAATCTGGCTAAAAAAGGTTGTATGTTCATATTTCTTAGCTTTCATTCTTAAAAAATACTCAACTAAGAATTATACTTCCATGTCATCAGTCATTTAGTAGTAAGAACTCACAGGAGAAAATATCAGGCTCCAAGAGAACCATAATAAAAATGAAGATTCCTGGATACATGTATACAGTAACTAAAAAAAAATACAAAGATAAAATTTGGGACTATATTTGTTAAAAACAGGCTATGAGTAATATATCTTCATTCAGTTTATTAATCTGGACTCTGATAAACAACTGCAAAATAGCTTTTTATAATATTAATGCAGTGTGCATAAAAGGCTCAGATTGTAAACTGAATCCTTATGAGAGTAAGATAATTTTATTCTGTCCCATAGTTTATTCTGAAAATGTGTGTTCTCATTCAAAAGGAAGACAGAAAACAATACACTTGTCTACATACAAACATCAATACCATTATTAAAATATGAAGCAAGTTTTAAAAAACAGTCCTTAGAATGTATATGCTTTTATATTTTAAAAAACACAACCATTTAAAAATTTCCCTTTGTTCACACGTGACAATTTTTTTTCCTCTACAAATAACAAGCCATTATTTGAAGCTGGGTATTAATCCTGCATGAATGGTCTTACAAAATCTAGCTGTAGAAGAGTCTATGTTAGAAATGTAAACATATGTGTGAAAATATCATAAACAAAGATACACAGAAAAATATAAGAGGAAAGAAGGAAAGAAAGAAAGAGAGGCAAGATCTACCAAAATCTTGCCCAGATATCAAAGTCTCCTGAGGCTCTTCTGAATTAGAGAGGATGGCTGAGAATTCTAAACACGCGTTACTAACCTAGGTCTTAGAATAAAAGCAAGGCAAAAGGGCACCAAAATGCACTGAGTGTGTTTAAAAGTACTGAATAAATTTTCCAAAGAAAGAAAGGATTGCTGTATTTTTCATTTTTTTGAAAGATTTTTCTGATGTGGACAATTTTTAAAGTCCTTATTGAATTTGTTACAATATTGCTTCCAGTTTATGTTTTGGTTTTTTGGCCACAAGGCATGTGGGAGCTTAGCTCCCCGACCAAGGATTGAACCCATACCCTCTGCATTAGAAGGTGAAGTCTTAACCCTTGGACCTCCAGGGAAATCCCTTCATTTTTCTTTTTAAATTGCATATGGTAAAATTCACTCTTTCTTGATGTAAACTTCTGTGAGTTCTGACAAAAGCACAGTGTAACCACCACCTTAATCAAGACAGAAACAGCTTTATCATCCCCCAATTCCCTCGTACTCTCTCTGTATTCTGCGTCTTATTCCAACCATTAAATTTAGCCTTCCTTCATTTAGTGAAAACAGTTTAACAAAGGTAGACGGGGGATAACTACTTTTAGTTAAAATCTTAAAAAATATTTGCACAGGAGATACATTTACATCCTAGAAGTAATCCTCCATTACTCCACAATGTCACAAAACAAAATAAAATACACAATTAGAATGATGACTTTCTCTAAACATCTGATTGCTCTCCAGTGATGAGAACTTCCACTGCTGGTACAGTCACGCCAAATCTACTTTGTTCCACAGAATTAAATCAGTAGTATCCTCACAAAATATCCACAGCTAAAGTCAACCTCTACATATATAAGCAGCAACTAATACAGTAATAATTTAAAAGGCATATCAGACAGCTTTTTGCTGCCAGGGTTTTTTTAAATCCTCTCACAGGTAGAGCAACAGCTGTTACTGAATAGTTCTGGCCACTAGAGAATTTCTTTTAGCACAGTTTGACATCATGGCCTAAATTCAAAGTGACACCAAATTAAAGCTTGTTATGGTAATAATCATGGCAGTGTAAAGCGGTTTAGAAAAACCTGAAATCTGAAACTTCAGATATAATTTCAATTTTATCACTGTTGAGTCTAAGCTAATTTCGAATATTACTTTAAGATAACATTATAATGACTTAAAAATGTTCAAAACCTTGATAACAAAAAGGACATCCTATAAACAGGCAATATATTAACAACAAAGTCTTCCATTTAACTGCTACATTACTCGTCCAGCAGAGGAACACGATGGGGTAAATGTCTTTTCAGAGGCTAAATACCTAATTTTAGAGCTTTCATAAGCTTCCAACAATTAATATTGTAAAGTAATTAGCCTCCAACTAATAAAAATAAATGGAAAAAAAACACCATAATACACAGAGTGATGTCGCAGGGTGGGGGAACAGGAAGGGCCAGTCCTCATCCCCACACAGCAACATTAACAAACCCATGCAGACCAGAAAACCTTGAAGAGAACCCCAGAAGCCAGCAAAGAAGATGCAGCACCCTAAAACAGTACAAAATCAAGAACTGACTACAGCGACATGGTTAGGAAGGGCGATCTCACTGTTCTTGTGTCTCCCCTGATTCAATTCAGCATGGAAAACAAAAATCTCTTTCAGTGTGTGATTTCTATTCACACAGGAGAGGGCGAGGGGGAATCCTACATCCCGAGACCCTCAGGGTGCTGCCCCAGAGAAACGCTCCTGTTTCCCCTCACCCAGAGCACTAACATTCCACCACAGGAAAGCTGAGAACAAGGAGGGATGGTAGGGGCGCTCAGCAGTGGCCGGTGCGGACTGCAGCTGCTGGTGTGGACGGCAGTGGTGGGCATGGGCCCAGCAACAGATGTGGACCGCAGCAGCCAGCCAGGATCTCAGCGGCCTGGGGGAGGTTCCCAGCAGCTGGGATGGCTACTTGGCTCTGTGGGAAGGAGGGAATGGGGAGACTAGTGGAATATGCACCTAACATCCCAGCAGCATCTCAGGGCACTGCCCTGGGGAAAAGGTGGCTACCAATAGCTCTGTGGGATCGGTTTACTGGGAATTCTCCCCCAGGAGGGAGGGAAGGGAGTAGAATATGCACATACATGAAATGATCTGAGACATTCTCAGAACTTCTAGTGAGGCTGACTGGCCTTTTCTTGGCCAGTGCTAATCCATAAAGACTGGAAGACGTTTCTCCAAATGTACAGACACCAAATGCAAAGTTTGCAAGACACGTTCATACAAAAAAAATCAGGGAAACACACACTGCCAAAGGAACAGAATCAACATACTCCAAAGTAATGGAGATCCATGAATGGCCTGACCTAAAAAAAAAAATCATCTTTATTTTGGGCTGTGCCACACGACACATAGGATGTTAGCTTCCTGATCAGGGATTTAACCCACACCCCCTGCAATGGAAGTGTGGTGTGTCTTAACCACTGGACCACCAGGGAAGTCCCCCACACAGTCACCTTAAAGAAGTTCAGTGAGATACAAGAAAACACAGATAACTAGATGAAATCAGAAAAATGAAACATGAACAGAATGAGAATATAAACAGAGAGAGAGAAACTGTTTAAAAAACCACAGAAATTCTGAGGCTGAAGTATAGAGTAAGTGAACTGAAAAAGCCATAAGGCAGAAACTTCCATAGATACACACAAAATACACAGAAAGAGTAACACTGGACCAACAGGGAATTTCCTAATCAGCTTTAAAGAGAAGTAGAACCGCCTACTTGTGACAAAACGGACGGAGCTGGAGGACATTGCACTAAGTGAGGTCAGTCAGTCACAGAAGGACAAATACTGCATAATTCCAACTACATGAGAAATCTAAAACAGCCAAGCTTACAGAAGTAGAAAATAGAGTAACAGTTGCCAGGTGATGAAGGGAGAGAAGACAGGAAGTTGTTTTATCAAGTTACTGGCATACGAGATGAGTAAGTTCTAGAGAGTTGCTATACACAGAGCCTACAATTACTGATATAGTATTATGCTTTAATTTGTTGAGAATAAGCAGATATCAAGTTAAGTGTTTTTACCACAAAGGGACACAAACAAACCTTTGAAAGCGATAGATAGGTTTAACACCTTGACTTTGGTGATGGTATTACAGATGTATGCACATCTTCAA
Organism: Cervus canadensis; assembly: GCF_019320065.1. NCBI lineage: Eukaryota > Metazoa > Chordata > Mammalia > Artiodactyla > Cervidae > Cervus > Cervus canadensis. The sequence continues at coordinate 28,389,080 of NC_057389.1, read as the reverse complement.
GTTGTATATAATAAATATGAGTTTTGGATCAATCTTACTCAATAAAGCTGTAGATCTCAAAAATATATATACATTCATATACCCATAACTCCCCAAATATATACGGAAGAGAGGTAAGTTCCCTCTAATATTAATACTATAATGGTGTTAGAAATATTATAATCAAACATGGTGGATCAGTTAATATTTTTTGGCTGACTAGTATCTGAATAGTATCAGAGTTCTTGAAAATTAAATCTTCCAGTTATCTGAAATGAAGCAAATTACAGAACTGTTGATAACTAACTTCACTGAGAGGACACAAGTCTTTGAGCAATAGTACTTAGTATGTTTATTTTTTTAATTACCTCAACCTCTGACAAGCAATTAGAGAAATAGAAAAAGATCACAGTACACTGAAATGAGCCTACAGAGATGCCCTCAGAATGCCAACCACCAAATCAGAGACGCTGCATATGGTGGTTCTGGGTTTTCATATTGCTCACTATTCTGGCTGAGAAGGCAGAGAAGGCTGGAACTGAACACACTTCACAAGTTATGCCACGCCCCTGAAGGGCAACCCACAGAAAGTATGAGGATAAATTATCACAGAACAGTTTGGAAAAATATTACCTTGTCAATCATTAAAGCAGCTCAATGTTATCCGGAGGAAGATCTCAGACAGAATCTTAAAGTCAGAATAAATCTGAGGTTACTGCCTCTCCCCTTCCTCCAAATGAAATCCATCCTATCCTGTTGTAACCTATACTGGAGTACTTCCATGGACAAATGTGACCATTAGGTAGTTCTTTGTGATAAGCCAAACTGTATCTCTTTGAAACTTCTGCCCTTTGTAATTACTGCTCTTTTACATGATAGCCCTAAAGGATTTTTAAAGACCACTGCAAATAACTGGAGTCCCTTTAGTTCATTATTTTATGACATTATCCTAGACAGTGGCTACCCCAAAGTTCCTAGGGCAGGCTAGAGAACTTGTCTTGAAGTTTCTTCTGTGGGGAAAACAGAGAGGTTCTAATTAGCTTTTATATGGTACTACTTTTGTCTCCCTAATAGCTGTCCGATTATGCCAAAGATAGTAGTGATAGCACTTACTTAGTTTTTGCCACAAATCAAACTTTGACATACTGACTTGTAGGTTTTAACAGATTTGTTTTTTGTTTCTTTGTTGATTTGTTTCTTCCTTTAATTTTTTTGGGGGGAATAGCTTAGCGAGACTTTGGGGGTGGGCGTGCAGGAGGCAAAAACACATTTTGCAGCCCTCTAATAGCATCTAGGCCAGTCACGTTCTTCTCAAAAGGCTGTGTGCAGGAAGAAGTGAAAACAAAAACAAAAAAATGTGGAACAATTCCTTCTTATACTACTGGGGTATAATATTTAACTTATCAAAACCCCTCACATATATTTTCCCTATTGAGCTGCTTTCTAGTCATAACTCTAAATTAATACTTTATTTTTTAAACTTAAATATAAACTTGGCTATATTTATGTAATTAGCTAATGTTGGATTATATATTTTGTAAAAATTCAACTATGTAAGTTCAATTATGTATATGAAAGACTTGGTTTCTTTTTAGTTATTAGAATAAAGTTTCCAAAAGTAAATAAAATAAACTAAAATATTTAATAATATTATTTGTCAGGAAGTCCTATAGGCAGGATGTTTCCTAATTCTTCCAGTGGTCTTTTCCTATTAGATTTCTAGCAAGCCAAAAGAGACCTAAATTCTACTGATACTATAAATGAAAAATGCCTTAGGAAAAAATGTGAGCTCAGTTTCAGAGTAGTCATGGTAATCCATCTAATTAAAAATTTTATACTTTTCTTCCCTTTCTAACTCTTCTACCTCAGTGAAATTGATCAGTTAACATTAAATTTTAAGCATTAGTAAATATTTTTAATTTAAAAGGCTCAAAGAAAAAGCAAATCATCCATTTGGAAAAATCATCTACAAGTTTCTACACATAGTATCACACCAGATATTTAATGAAAATGAAAAGGGCATTCTACTTCTCACACCAATTTGATGGCCTAGTACATATATACTTTACAAAGAATATGAATTCATGGGATTCCAGGAAAATACCGAATAACCAATTAATCTGAAAATAAATCTGGGTAGCTCTAGGAATGTTCTGAGTTTATAGTAACATTTTTAGAGCCTCGGGGACAAGTGTTGAGGAATAAATCTGTTTTAGTTTCTCATGCCAGTGAATTCCTTTGTGGCAACTTTTAAACCACAGGAATTATCCCATTTGGAGGCTATAATTCTCTTATAAGATGTGCTTCCCAATTAAAGACCACATCCAGGAAAGCATGTCAGTAAACATTATGGCTCCATGGAGAAATCTTGAGGGGTGATTTAAGTTGTCATTAAGAAGGTAGCTTATTTACATTAGATTTACAAATTTTCAAATAAATTCTAGCAGAAAAGGCAGGGCTTCCTGGTGTAAAGACTATAGCTTTAGGTAAACAATAGAATCAATGAATTCTGGCACTGAAGAGGAACTTCAGAGATCATATAAGAAATCCTTCATTTTACATAGAGTGGCTCATCCAAAGTGCAGCCAAAACTGGAAATATGACTTTGGCACTTTTCCTTTTTTAACTTGCCTGATCTCGAGCAAGTCAGAACACCATAATAACAAGACAATACCATCCCCATAGACTATGTCACATAATTGATTTTCAGGATATGATTTTAACATGTACACTGCTACCATCCCTGTCTCATCTACAACTTGGTAGCCCAAACTTAGGTCCCCAGGGACAGGGAATGAGGAAAATGGCCGCAGTGACAGTTTCCTTTCCTCTACTTCCCAACAAATCCATGGTACCACAGAAGGTCGATCACCTAATTGTTAAAGTTTTGGGGAAAGTACATTGCTGTGCCTCATAGACTTCTACCTGATGTACATGCAACTGGTTGTCTGAGTAGCCAAAGAGACTGCTTTGCTCATCATCCCCAGACAGATGTAAACAAATGTGCTGGAGGCTGTTATTAAGGTTACCAAAAGATCCTCTTCAAAAGTATTTGAAATGTCCTAACATTTCATCACCTTTACAAAATCCTATTTAGAATCAAACACTGTATCAATACCTGTAATGCCTGGATGCTCATGGAATGTGAAGGCATACCCCTGAGAGACCACAGGACCTGGGAACTAAGGGGCTCTTTCAAACTTGCAACCTCTAAAGACAAAAACATGTTAATGCCACAATCCACAAACATGCACCATGGGATATCTTCAATGTTTAAGGGAAACACAGGAGTATTTACAGATGGTGAGTATTGTGTGAACTACTAGCTCACACTAGTGTAGTTTTGATATTAGATGCTGTGAAAATTAATGTGAAAAGGAAAATGAATCATGTGGTGTCTGATCTGATTTCAAGATTTGAGAGGTTGTGCAGTGCCCAACAGGTGCTCAGACCCTGAAAGTAACTGTGATTATTTTAAAATGAAAATATCTTTTTTTCTATAAATATATATATATTTTTAAATGGCTATTAAACTCTTAGATCACAGATACTTATTTACTTAATAAACAGCACTGTTAAGGTTGTTTGTGTTAAGGGGCCTCAGGAAGAATACTAAGGTACTAAGGGCTCTATGACCTGAGACAGTTTGAGAATTCTATGCTAATGGAGAAGTGAGATACATATACGCTGAATGCTTAAGGGTTATATAAAACTTCAAAATTAAAAGACTAGAATCCCTAGTCATAAACACAGATACACCCAAAATTATAAATCACAGACTCAGTATTATCATGTATTTATCAGTTGCCAATTGTACTTTATTATATACAGCACTGACTGGATAAGACCGGTTTCTAGAGTTCAACAGCCTCAGGTTCAAAAATTAATTTTATCATTAACTGTGCACCTTGACTATTTAAACCTGTTTCCTAACCTGTGGTAAAAGGTACCATAATAGTACTTACTTTATAGTATGTACTGTAAAGATTAAATGAAAGAAAGCACGAAAACTACAGAGTAGGACCGCACCCTGGGGGCCTCTTTAAGTACCTGATGGGCTGATCTACCAACCAGGACCCCAGCCAGGGGGGCCCCTCTATGGGCCTGAACTGGCGGAGCTACGGAGAAAGACTGGCCAAAGAGGCCTTCTGACTGCCAGCTACAAGAAGCTCGAAAAAAGTCTCTGGTAGGGCCATAGCTCCTGCCACGGAGGCAGTCCAGGGTCCCCGCAAGCCAAGCAGCTACGCCACCTTTACCTCAGCCCTGAGCTGCCACGGGCGAAGAAAAGCCTTGCGTCTATGCACGCAGGTCGCTTCGGGTGTGTCCAGTTCTTTGCGACCCTGTGGGCTATGGCCTGTGGCCTGCCAGGCTTCTCTGTCAGGGGGGTTCTCCAGGCACTGGAGCATATTGGCCAATACCGGTTGCCATACCCTTCCAGAGCGCTGTATTTCCTGCTTCCTTAGTTGCCAACTGCCCTGAGTGGCTGGTGCTGCCAGAACCCCTGAGACCCGAGCAGCTGCACCGCCTCCACACCTGGCCCTCACAGGGACAAACCCAGGTCCTCCAGGGCAGCCTCAGGGGCAAACCCCAGGGGACGACCCACATGCAGAGGTGGAAATAAAACCACAACTGAAACCCAGGGGCAGGGTGGCTAAGGAAGAAGACCCGAAACCTTCCCACCAGCTGTACAAGCTGCAGACTGAATCCACAGGACCAACTAGGCAGACTCTGTGTCTATGGAACATATAAAAGGTCACTGAGAGCTCCCACCGAAGAAAACGCACTAGTTCTGATAGCTGTGGACACTGGAGGCCAGGACACACAGGAGTAGGACCAGATGAGAATCTGAGCGGCCCCCTCAGCAGGTCCAGAGGTACCACCGCGTTGAAGGGCATCCTAGGGAGGTGAGGTGGACTGTGACTCCCAGGGAGGGAAAGGACTCTGACAGCAGTGATTTAAGAAAAGCATTTATTCTTCTTATGTTTTGACTTGTTCTGTAGATCCTTTTGGATTTTTTTCTTTTTTTCCCTTTTATCTCCCCCTCGATTTTATTGCCAGTAGGAAATCTAATTAAGCTTTTGAGCCTTTTTTTTCTTTTTTGCTTTTTATCTCAGTCACATTTTTTATTGTTGTTATAAACCTCTGCCTCTACGTTGGGCTTTTGCAGTTCTGCAGAGTTTTCTTTTTTCTTTTCTTTTCTCCTGTTTAAATTATATTTTTTTAAACCTATCATTATTATTTCTACATTTATTCCTTTGTTTTCTTTTTCTGCTGTTCTTTTCCCCTTGCAGTTAATCTTTAATGTATATAAATCGTCTTCATCTACCTCTATTTAACTGTGTGTATCTGTTCTTTCTTGTCTTTCTTTCCTTTCCTCCTTGTTATTTTGTTCTCACTGCTTTATTCCCCACTTGGCACCTTGCTTTAGTTTTGTTTTCTAGTTTGTGCTTTAGTTTTGTTCTTAACTGGTAAATAAATTTTTGATTTCCTTTGTTCACTGGGTCTATCTACTGTACTTTATTTTTGTTGAACTCTTCTGATTTTGTTCATGGATATATATGTATATGTGTATATTCCATTATTTTTATTATTTGCCTGATTTTGTAACTGCCATTTGTCTCAGGTTCATCTTTGGTTTCTCATTTTTGGATATTTGTTTTAATCTCACTTAATGCCATAACAAACCATGTGTGGAATCTTCATTCCTGACCAGAGATCAAGCTCTGAGCCTTTGGAGTGCAAGCACTGACTCCAAGACCCTAGACTACCAGAGAACTAACCCTGGGGAGTATCAAATAGTGAGAACTCACACAAAGGAAACCACTTGAATACAAGACCTGGTGTATCACCCAACCACCAGTAGCACCCTGTGCAGGACGCCTTATCTAAACAAACAAAACAGAAATACAAACCCAATCATCAGCAGACAGGCTTACCACCTCACTCAGCCCTGCCCATCAGAGGAAAAGCAAACAAACAAAAACTCAGCACAAATCTCACCCCATATGAAGCTTACACAAACCACTGGACCATCCTTAGGAGGGAAGAAACTAAAAAGTAGAAAGAATTCAATCTTGAAGCCTGGGAAAAGGAGACCTCAAACACAATAAGTTAAAAAAAAAATAATGAAAAGGCAGAGAAGTATTTACTACACAAATGAAGAAACACAGAAGTCCAAATAAATGAAGAGGAAATAGGCAAACTACCTGAAAAAGAATTCAGAATAATGATAGTTAAGATCATCAAAAGCCTTGAAAACAAAATGGAGAAAATGTAAGAATCAATTAACAAACACCTAGAAGAATTAAAGAATAAACATGCAGAGACAAACAACACAATTACTAAAATTAAAAAATTTCTAGAAGGAATCAATAGCAGAATATCTGAAGCAGAAGAACGAATCAGTGAGCTGGAGGATAAGATGGTGGAGATACCTTCTGAACAGCAGCATAAAGCAAAAAGAATGAAAGGAAGTGAGGATAGTCTCAGAGACTATCTGAGACAGTCTGGGACAATATCAAATTCACCAACATTCTAATTATAGGAGTCCCAGAAGAAGAGAAAAAGAAAGGGTATGAGAAAATTTTTGAAGACATTATAGTTGGAAATTCCCCCAACATGGAAAAGGAAATAGTTAATCAAGTCCAAGAGGTAAAAAGAGTCCCATACAGGATAAATAGAAAACTAATAAGGAAAGACAAGTCTTACATGATACATTAAATGAGATGGATCTCATTGATATCTTCAGGATATTCCATCCAAATGCAGAAGAATACACCTTCTCAAGTGCACATGGAACATTCTTCAGGACAGACCTCATCTTGGGTCACAAATCAAACCTCAGTAAATTTAAGAAAACTGAAATCCTATCAAACATCTTCTCCATCCACAACATTATGAGACTAGATATTAATTACAAGAAAAAACTGTAAGAAACACAAACACATGGAGATTAAACAACACATTTCTAAATAACCAACAGGTTACCGAAGAAAAAGGTAAACCTAAAAATTACGAGAAACAAATGACAATGAAAACATGACAACTCAAAACCTACGGGATGCAGCAAAAGCAGTTCTAACAGGGAAGTTTATAGCAATACAATCCTATCTCAAGAAACAAGAAAACATCAAATATACAACCTAACTTTACAGCTATAACAACTGGAAAAAGAAGAACAAAGAAGACCCCAAAATTAGTGGAAGGAAAGCAATCATAAAGATCTGCATAGAAATAAATGAAAACGAAATGAAAGAAACAATAGTAAAGATTAATAAAACTAAAAGCTGGTTCTTTGAGAAGATAAACAAAATTGACAAACCTTTAGCCAGACTCATCAAGAAAAAAAGAGAGAAGAATCAAAGCAACAAAGTTAGAAATGAAAAAGGCAAGGTTACATGACAATGCAGAAATACATAGGATTTTAAGAGACTATTATGAACAACTATATGACAATAAAATGGGTAACCTGGAAGAAATGGACAGACTCTTAGAAAAGTTCAATCTTCCAAACTGAACCAGGAAGAAATAGAAAATATGGACAATCCAATTGCAAGCACTGAAATTGAAGCCGTGATCAAAAATCTCCCAAAAAACAAAACCCCAGGACCAGATGGCTTCATAGGAGAATTCTATCAAACACTGAGAGAAGAGCTAGCACCTATCCTTCTAAAACTCTTTCAAAACACTGCAGAGGAACATTATCAAACTCATTCTACAAGGAAACCATCACCGTGATACCAAAACCAGACAAGTTCAGTTCAGCTCAGCTGTATAGTAGTGTCCGACTCTCTGTGACCCCATGGACTACAGCACACCAGGCCTCCCTGTCCATCACCAACCCCTGAAGCCTACTCAAACTCATGTCCATTGCATCGGTGATGCCATCCAACCATCTCATCCTCTGTCATCCCCTTCTCCTCCTGCTTTAAATCTTTCCCAGCATCAGGGTCTTTTCCAATGAGTTGGTTCTTCACATCAGGTGGCCAAAGTATTGGAGCTTCAGCTTCAGCATCAGTCCTTCCAATGAATATTCAGGACTAAAAGAAAGCTACAGGCCAGTATCACTGATGAACATACATGCAAAAATCCTCAAGAAAATTTTAGTAAACAGAATTCAGCAACACATCAAAAAGCTCATATATCATGATCAAGTTGAGTTTATTCTAGGAATGCAAGGATTCTTCAATATACACAAATCAATCAATGTGATATACCATACTAACAAATTGCCAGATAAAAACCATATGACGATCTCAATAGATGCAGAAAAATCCTTTGACAAAATTCAGCACCCATTTATGATTAAAACTCTTCAAAAAATCAGCACAGAAGAAACCTACCTCAACATAGTAAAGGCCATATATGATAAGCCTACAGCAAACATTATTCTCAAAGGTGAAAAACTGAAAGCATTCCCCCTAAGATCAGGAACAAGTCAAGGCTGTCCATTTTCACCACTATTATTCAACATAGTTCTGGAAGTCCTAGCTACAGCAATCAGAGAAGAAAAATAAATAAAAGGAATCCAGATCAGAAAAGAAGAAGTAAAGCTCTCACTGTATGCAGATGACATGATACTGTACATAGAAAACCCTAAGGATAGCATCAGAAAATTCCTAGAACTAATCAGTGAATTTAGCAAAGTTGCAGGATACAAAATCAATACCCAGAAATCACTTGCATTTCTATATACTAACAATGAAAAATCAGAAAGAGAAATTAAGGAATCAATCCCATTCACCATTGCAACAAAAAGACTTAAATATCTAGGAATAAACTTACCTAAGGAAGCAAAAGAACTGTACACAGAAAATTATAAAACACTGATGAAAGAAATCAAAGATGACATAAACAGATGGAGAGAGATTTCATATTCCTGGGTAGGAAGAACCAATATTGTGAAAATGACTATACTACCAAATGCAATCTACAGATTCAATGTGATCCCTATCAAATTACCAATGGCATTTTTCACAGAGCTAGAACAAAAAATTTAACAATTCATATGGAAATACAAAAGACCCAGAATAGCCAAAGCAGTCTTGAGAAAGAAGAATGGAGCTGAAGGAATCAAGCTTCCTGACTTCAGATTATACTACAAAGATACAGTCATCAAGACAGTATGGTACTGGCACAAAAACAGAAATATAGACCAACGGAACGAGATAGAAAGCCCAGAAATAAACCCATGCACCTATGGGTACCGTATTTTTGACAAAGGAGGCCAGAATATACAATGGGGCAAAGACAGCCTCTTGAATAAATGGTGCTAGGAAAACTGGACAGCTACATGTAAAAGAATGAAATTAGAACACTTCCTAACACCATACACAAAGATAAACTCAAAACACATTAAAGACCTAAATGTAAGACCAGAAACTATAAAACTCTTAGAGGAAAACATAGGCAGAACACTGGATGACATAAATCAAAGCAAGACCTCTATGACCCACCTCCTAGAGTAATGGAAATAAAAACAAAAGTAAACAAGTGGGGCTTGACTAAACTTAAAAGCTTTTGCACAACAAAGGAAACTATAAGCAAGCTGAAAAGACAAACCTCAGAAAGGGAGAAAATAACAGCAATTGAAACAACTGACAAAGGATTAATTTCCAAAATATACAAGCAGCTCATACAACTCAATGCCAGAGAAACAAACCCAATCAAAAAGTGAGGAGAAGACCTAAACAGACATTTCCCCAAAGATGACATACAGATGGGCTAACCAACACATGAAAAGATGCTCAACATTGATCATTATTAGGGAAATTCAAATCAAAACTACAATGAGATATCACCTCACACTGGTCAGAATAACCCTCATCAAAAAGTCTACAAACAATAAATGCTGGAGAGGGTCTGGAGAAAAGGCAACACTCTTGCACTGTTAGTGGGAATGTAAATAGATACAGCCACTATGGAAGACAATATGGAGATTCCTTAAAAAACTAGGAATAAGACCACCATATGACCCAGCAATCCCACTCCTAGGCATATACCCTGAGGAAACCAAAATTGAAAGAGACACACGTATTTCATTGTTCATTTCAGCACTATTTACAATAGCTAAAACATGGAAGCAATCTAGATGTCCATCGACAGATGAATGGATAAAGAAGTTGTGGTACATAAACACAATGGAATACTACTCAGCCATAGAAAGGAACACATTTGAGTCAGTTCTGATGAGGTGGATGAACCTAGAACCTATTATACAGAGTGAAGTTAGGCAGAAAGAGAAAGACAAATACCTTATTCTAATGCACATAAACAGAATCTAGCAAAATGGTACTAAGAATTTACTTATAGGGCAGCAATGGAGAAACAGACATAGAGAATAGACTAATGGACATGGGAAGAGGGGAGGAGAGGGTGAGATGTATGGAAAGAGTAACCTGGAAGCTTACATTACCATATGTAAAATAGACAGCCAAGGGGAATTTGCTGTCTGGCTCAGGAAACTCATACAGGGGCTCTGTATCAACAGGATGGGGAGGGAGACGGGAGGGAGGTTCAAAAGGGAGAGGGTATATGTATACCTATGGCTGATTCATGTTGAGGTTTGACAGAGAACAACAAAATTCTGTAAAGCAATTATCCTTCAATTAAAAAAATAAATTGAAAAAAAAATAATCAGACCAAAATGAAACCAAAAAAAGTAACAAATCAGAGAGAATAAAAATTTCAAAATGATAGACTAAAATCCCATGTGTCATAAGTATACTAAAAAAACACAGAATAAATGTTGTGATTAAAAACAAAAGATTGTCAGATTAGATTTTTTTTTTTTTCAATCCAACTAGATGTCAGGAACAGGTCACAAGCCTTAAATATAAGGATGTAGAAACTTTGAAAGTAAAAGAAAGACAGAAAAAAGATATAGTGGCAGCTATCAGCCAAAAGAAAGCTGGTGTAATAGCAGACAAAGTACACTTTGAAGCAAAATATCATTGCTGATTAACATATATACACTCACTGCTATATATAAAATAGATAGCCAATAAGCACCTAGTGTACCACACAGGAAAATGTACTCAATATTTTGTAATCACCTATAGGGGAAAATAGTCTAAAATATATAAACATACATCTCATACACACACGTATAACTGAGTCACTGTGCTGTACAGCTGAAACCAGCACAACACTGCACGTCAAGTACAATTTAAAAATACAGGCGTCATTATCCAAACGCTGCGTAACAGAATTAAAGAATAAATAATTGCTGGAGTCTGCGACAGCATTCCAAAGTGATTAGACAGCCATCAGCAGAAGGGAAATTTGTCCAAGAATTCTATTTCTTACATTCTTGTCAATTCAATGCATATACTACACACCTTAACCTCGGATCTGAGATGGTAAAAATGTTCTAGTTGAATTCTCTATATGTAAAACAAGAAGAAACTGAGATTTATTTTTAAATTTCTCCAAAGAAATTACATTACAGCCATTTTAAGATTACACAGACAATTTGTGGAGAATTTAGTTCGTATTATCATTGAGAGTCTCCAATGCCAAGTCGCATGGCCTTTGTCTCCTTAAAACTTAAAAATCCAAATGCATTATTCACTCTGGACTAATTTTATACTCAAGTGAAATATCTGTGCTTAACTTGCTAAAATATTAACCAGTATATAACACATATGGCACTAACTATATGTTAGGCACTATTTTTAAAAAATGTATACAATGTAATGAAAACAAAGAAAAGGGACAAAAATAAGAAGTGTTGAAAGACTGGAAAGCAACAAGAGGGAAAGAAAGATGAGCAGGAAGAAATATAAAAAGGGGAAAGAGAAGAAAATGAATAAAGAGAAGAAAATTTAATAAAGAGAAAGATTATAAAAAGTAAATTACTAAAATAACTTAGAAATTTACAAAAGTAAGTTACACAAATAAAATAAATCATAAAAAATAGACTGAGGAATTCCCTTGTGGTCCAGTGGTTGGGACTCTGTGCTCTCACTGCCAAGGGCCCAGGTTCAATCACTGGTGGGGAAAACTAAGATCCCATAAAACTACATGGTGCAGCCAAAAAAGAAAAAAACTATTAGCAAAAAGGAAAAACAAAAAGTGAGAAAAACCTGTGCCTATGACCATTCTTTTCTTACAAACATCTACTAAGTACAGATCTCTTCGTTACTTTTTTTTCTAGACTACTATTCTTAGGCAGTAGTTCTTTAGACCCAGCGCATGCTATTCCACAGGCCAGGAAAATACTAAGACACCCTAGTCCCTTACTCACAGTCTCTTTCTCTATTAACATTTTTTTCTTTTTGAAGTGCACAAACTAAAATTCAAGAATCTAAATGTGCTCAGTCACTCAATTGTGTCCAACTCCGTGACCCCATGGACTGTAGCCCACCAGGCTCCTCTGTCCACGGGATTTCCCATGCAAGAACATAGGGGTGGGTTGCCATTTCCTCCTCCAGAGGATCTTCCTGACTCAGGGTTCGAATCCATGTCTCCTGTATTGGCAGGCAGATTCCTAACCACTGAGCCACCTGGGAAGCCCAAGAATCTAAATGGTTATATGAAATACTAAAAAGCATTTTACGATAAACATATTTTCTTAATATGCTATTAATCAGTTTATACGGCTCTTTTGCAATATGACATTAGAAAGCATACTTCCTTTCAAAGGTTAATATATTACTTATAATAGGCAATGTTAGAAGCTCTTCCCAAACTGCCAATAATATATTTGTCATAATGAAATCAGAATCAAAAGGAATGATGCTTTCCTATCTGGTCCTTTTCTAGGCTAACACTCATTTATATAAGTAATTCCATTTATCTTAAACCTGGAATTTATTACTTATGAGCAAACTTAAGAACAATGCTTTAACCAAAAGTGTATATAACATAAACCCAAATTCCACCAGAAGGAAATGTCATTTCACAGAATTCAAAGAATATGAGATGACATTACATTACTCCTTATTTATTTAGAAACATCACTGGTGTTTCTTCTAATGCAGATGGAATTTTGATTATAAATAAAATCTACCTTTATAAGAATATTCACAAATCCACTGATTCACAACTGGGTAAATATATTTATAAATTAACTTGTGAGTGGTTAAAAAATCTGTTCATGGACCCTAACTGGAAAGAAACAGACATAAAATGCAACTCCCTTTGGAAAAAACTTCCAATTTATACATGTTCACGAACAGCCATTCGAGAGTGACTATCTTCTAAAGTCATCAATGATTGTGATAATACAAAATCAAAATGATAATGATTTATTGTCACTGCAACTTGGTCTGGGTAACACTTCAGCTTTGAAAAATTGAGGGGAAATTTTAATATACCAAAAGATATACTACATAATGAAAATATAACCTATTTAAAAATTAGCTATGTAACTTGTCAATATCCTGTGTTAGCAAACAAAATAAAATGAACCCTAGTGATTAAAGACACTGATACTTGAGAACATTGCAGGAGATCCTCTAAAATGTGTCAGAAAAAAATTTACTTAAAACTACTTATTACCATCATATCTTAAAAAACAGCTAACTTACATTTTTTCCACCCATGATCTACTCACCCAGTCTGGGCAGGAAGAAGAAAATACAAAGGGCCAATCAAGGGATCACATGCTGATCTGGAATGAACTTCTTGCCACCACTTTTTGGCAAGGCACAGACCCTAAAGCAATGAGAACAACCTTCTCTGATATTGCCTCCCTGTCATGTTAACTCCTCTATGCATGTATCTTAATGAAAAATGGGGCCAGTCAATGAACTTTGGTACAATAAATTTGTTCCCAACCCTAAAATGTAAAAATAATCTTCTCAAAGACCAATGTATCAGAAATGAACTTATTTACAAAACAGACTCAAGGACTTGAAAAACAAACTTCTGGTTGCTGGGAGGACGGTTGAGGGGAAGGGATAGCAAGGGAGTTTGGGATGGACATGTACACACTGCTGTACTTGAAATGAATAACCAACGAGGACCTCCTGTATGGCGCATGGAACTCTGCTCAATGTTACGTGGCAGCCTGGATGGGAGGGGAGTTTGGGGGAGAGTGGATACGTGGATACATATACGTGTGTATGTATGGCTGAGTTCCTCTGCTGTCCACCTGAAACTTCCACAATGTTGTTAACTGGCTGTACACCAATACAAAATAAAATTTTCAAAACAAAATTAAAAAACCAATGTATAAGCACAAAGTAAATAAGAGTCTGAAAAAATGAAATGTTTATACACAATGTATGTATGTTTTATACTTGAATTAAAGTTTACCTTTCATTTTAAAGATCAGGAAATGAGCCTGGCAGAGGTTCATTAACATACTGCTTATGCTCCATGATCACATGGCATTTAAATAGCAGAACATGAATAAAAATCTAGATCTATCCATCTGACTCCAAAGACACTGCTTGCTCTCTGTGATTATACTACATTGTCTTCCATTCAAAGTAAGTACAGCAAAATGGTTAATCATTCCATATTTATTCAATGTTTGTATGAAACGCCCTGGGCATTGTGCTGGGCACTGTAGGTTTACAACTATCAATATATAGTGCTACCAAATTATACCAATAATTAAGATTTACTTTTGTTAATAGCCATTGCTATATATGAGGAAATAAAAGGTAAAAAGTACAGATACTGAAAAGGACCAAGAAAGGGTTTACGAAGAAAATCATATTTAGAGTAGGATCTCAAAGGATGAATTACATTAAACAGGTGAATAAAGATTTCAACCATTAGAAAACCTCAGGGAGATATTTCCCAAGTCTCATGACTGAGAAAGGGCTGGACTGGTTTAAAAAGTAATGGATTTGAGCGCAGCTTTAATGTATATTCACGGGAGAGTAAAATAGGCAGACTTGGCTGAAGTAGAAAATGAATAATGAACATAGAGAATAGAACCAGATAATCATGAAACTGAATGCCAGATAAAGACACCTGGATTTCTTCTCGAAAGTACTAAGAAATTATTAAACTTTTTGAGTAGAGGAATTACTTGAGAAAATCAGAATTTAGTAACTATGTATTCATCTGGTAGAAGAAAAGGTAGCCAGAAGCAAAAGATAATTTGCAGGATGTTGGCAGAGAGAGAGAGGGAAGGGTCAAATAAAGTTTCAAAACATGGAAAAATAGAAGAAAAATGGTATCAGAAACAGAATTATGGAAGTTAGAAGGGGATAATAAGCCTCATTGTTTTTTCAAAAAGTTTCTTGCTTTTTAGGTTTAGCTGGAGTGGAATGGATTTAAGTATTTTAAAAACACTTTATATAAAGTGGGATAACAATGTCTAAGTATAAATGTCCAATGGACCAACTGGTGAAGTAAGACTAAAGCTTGAGAGGGATTGGGGAAGTCATGTTAATAAGGATGATGAAATGATATAAGAGGACAAAAGAGAAAAACTGACAAAGTAGCAGTTCTGAGTGTTAAGGTACCAGAAGGGTACTGACAGAGGAAAAGGAGATTAAAGTATACAGACCTTGTTAAGGGCGGTTTAAAGAATGGTTACTGCATTGTGTTTTTAATTGTAATTTTAGCTGCCCTATCATCATCCACTGGAGAAATCGGAGTGGAAATATACTGGTTTTAAATGATACCGTTTCTACCATATAGTTTCAAGCAGCTGACAGTGAAAATGGAACCTGGCCTCTCAGTACATCTGCACAAACACACACACCCATTATGTAATCAGATAAAGGCTTTCACAACAGGAAAGGAAGCTGTCAAACAGCCCCCAGATACTACCTGGTGAATCGTTTTGCCAGTTCCCGTCCTGACCAACTGCCAGCAATGGTTTTCAAATTAATTAAAACATATGGTCATTAAATTCACAGGAATGCATTACAAAAAGACTTTTTTTTGCACAATAGATGTATTCATAAGAAGTTACCAGTAAATATCATTTTTAAATTTAAGAGATGCTGAATCTTAATTTCTGATCTTAATTTGGCAGTGACTCAATTCAATTTTCAGTTTATTTGCCCTCTAGCCCCTCAGTTAAGAAGTTAATGTTCTATAAATAACATTTAATGAATTAAGAAAGCTTATTTCACAGACCATACAAAAAAGTTTTGTAAAACAAACAAAAAAATTAGTATCTCTTGGTATGCACTTTGAAAATTTGAAGTATAGGGAGAGGGTGAGTGGTATAAGGTTGGGCAAAGAGGCTTTCCTGTAGAATAAAAACTGTAGTTCTATTAAATTATGGTCTCTACAAGATACTAAAGCAAAACTATAGCAATGATTTATTACTGTTAATTTTTTTTTATAGAAATCTGCCTAATTGTACAGCAATTAGACAGAATTTACTTCTTTGAGGGAAAAAAAGAGGTTGCACTACTAGGCTAAGAAATGGAGTCAGTGATATATCCTCAAGAATGAAGAACCTATGTTAGGTCACACTCTTGGCACTGCTCAGGTGGGCAGTGAAGACCATCAGCTGTGTTAATTCCAATCTACTCAAGCTCATGAATATTTACTTAGTACCTACTGAGCAAGGCTTGCAGGGAAGACAGATAAATGACAACTCAACCAAAAGACAGCCAATGCAGAATCAAAATCCATACTGGTTTTCGGTGTTAGTTTCAATTTCAGATTATAAATCTTAATTTTTTGGTTGGGAAAAGAACATAACTGTGCCTAATCTCCCAATTCTATCTCCACATTTTATTATTGTTTCTGTGTTGTATGTATTAGAATTATTGTGTATCTCCACATTTTATTATTGTTCATATCTCCACATTTTATTATTGTTTCTGTGTTGTATGTATTAGAATTATTGTGTATCCCTGGTAGATTGGTCCTGGATGGAAGAGACTGATATTTTACTACAGATATTATAACAATAATATAGGTATCTTAATATCATCTCAGGTCTAATACAATACATCAAGTATACATCTGCTCAATGTCAAGGTATTTATGAGGCAAAACATGTTAACTAAAACAAAACTTATGCACAGGTGGGTAAAAAAAAAATCTCACATGTAGCTGAGAAAAAAAAAAAAAAATTCCTGAATAGAAGACAAGGACACCCAATGACACCATATGTTAACACCAAATGCTGATTATATTGTACTCAGCTTCTGGTTCCTCCCTTATTTTAAGGCATAAATGGTTAAAGATAATGAATATAGTTATGCTCATAATGAAGGCCTTAAGACCATTTAAGATCTCAGATCTAAAAAATGAAAGAAAAAACTATAGACCAGGTAAACAAAACAGTCTGCTTTCTATCCAGAGTAGCAAGCAACTCAGGAGAAAGTTAAGTAAAAGTACAGATTTTATAGGTCAAATATATAGTCTATCAATCTGGTTTAGTAGAAATGTTAATGATCTGGTACTGGATAAGCACCCACTGATTGCAATTCAAACATAACATTTACTGCCTAGGTCTCTAAGAAACAGAGAAAAAAGAAATAGTGGTGAGGTATGCTGCAAGGAAGATCAAGAGTACCCACAGGTCGGAAATTTGAAGCTGGAAATAACCATGAGCATATAATCCCTGAAGATATGTAGCAGTACTAAAGAGGCCAATGGGTGGATAGGAGGCTTGAGCTGACACTGGGGTTAAACGTAAAATGAAAGTGTATGACTAGATGAGCCGAAAATTCACTTTTAGCTCTGAAAATCTGTTACTTTATACCATATAATCTTTGCAGAGGCAGTACCATGTTAATAGGAGACTTCAGAGCCAAGAAAGGAAATCCAGTAAAAATAAGAGCAACTCTACTAAGTTGAAAAATTCAATTTCAGCCTTTTAAAAACAGTAGAGAGAAAAATTATGACTTCTCCCCATGGAAGATAAAGGAAAATGTTTCTACCGGGAGAATCTATCACTTATGGCTACTTACTGCCTAAAACTGAACATAGTACAATGATTTTTTGAAGTATATAAATAGTACAGGAGATAAACTGTATTTTATATTTTGTAAAAAAGCTAAGAGTAGTAGTCTTGTTAACATAATGAAGTCCATGTGCCCTGTCTCATCAATGTTTTCTATTGATTGACTCCTTTTAAGAAGGACACATGCAAATATGCAGTCCAAAGTCAGGAGTGCTGTGCTGTGCCCAGCACAGATCCCGTGGACTGTAGCCCACCAGGCTCCACTGTCCGTGGGATTTCCAGGCAAGAACACTGGAGCGGGCTGCCATTTCCTGCTCCAGGGGATCTTCCTGATCCAGGGATCAACCTGGAGTGTCTTGCATCTCCTGCACTGACAGGCAGATTGTTTACCATTGAACCCCCTGGGAAGCCCAGTGCGAAATAGCAGTAGGTCATATAATTGTTCCAGAAACAAAATAACTTAATTCAACTTTGTATTAGCTATAAATTCTAAATAAAACTTAATTCAGAAATTTAGAGCTTACTAGGTTAAAAATATAGAAATATCTTTATCAGTAGCAATCAAATTCTTTCTCAGCTAAGGCCTTTGATTTTCCTCAGTTTTTCAAAGGGCTTCTTGAACTGAGTCTCAAAGTAAATAGCTTATCCCTTGGAATTTAAGTTCAGTTTGTTTAAGTATTAGGTTAAAGCTCTGGTTGTTTTGTCTAAGAAAATCCATCTTCTTGAGACAAAAGTAGCTTTCTTTGTTGGGGGTTGAGGTCTAGAGCTGTTATTATTTTTCCCTTTATAAACTTTTTAAAAATACTGAAAATCAAACAGGTAACAAAATTAAGTTTTAAGGAAACTGAATTTTGAAAAATTTATGATACCAAAGATGAGACTTTTTAATCCATTTTAATCATTAAAAACCTATCTAGTTCCATATGTAATTTCATAAATTCACAAAAAGAAAACATTCTTCTGAAACAGCTTATATTGAACCTAGTATATATGTACTCAATTTTTGTATTAAACTTTTATTACAACATATGAGTTCCTTTATAATATGCATTTCTCATTTACAGAAGATATGTGAAGAATCTATGGGAAAAAAATTTTATAATGATTATTGAAATCTGATAGTAAACACATATGATCAGATAGACTACTATCCTCTTTGAATATATATTCTGAAATATAAGTAAGCAACAGAGGAACTAATCAGAAAAGTACATCAAACAAATAACTGGTACTATCACACGTATGTTTCTCTTGCATTTTATAAAGGAGACATTTTTACACATTTCCAATCAGAAATGTGGTTTCCTGTGGGGCTTCCTATAGCTCAGCTGGTAAAGAATCCACCTGCAATGCAATCCACCTGCAATCAGGAGACCCAGGTCTGATTCCTGGGTCTGGAAGATTCCCCTGGAGAAGGAAATGCAACCCACTCCAGTATTCTTGCCTGGAAAATCCCATGGTCAGAGGAGCCTGGTGGGCTATAGTTCATGGGGTCACAAGAGTCACACATGACTTAGTGACTAAACTATCATCACTGTCCAACTAGTTTTAGAATATATTAGATTATTGATGACAGATACAAAAACTACTAATAAAGAACAGCTTCTTGGCTTTCAAAAAGAACATGGAATTTTTTCCCATATTTGCCTAACACAAATACCTAAGTCATTCTAAAATTTCCACCCAAAGTTGTTTTCTAGCTCTTACTGCAAATCCAGCTTCACCAAATGCAGTTCTCCACTGAACTAGTGTTAACACACCAGATGCTAAACATATTTGCTATTCTTGAATTTTTTAATATAATAACGATATCATGGTAGTCTCCATGCTCAAAAACTAGTTTGAAACAGGAGAATTATAGTTAGTCAATATAACACTGATATGTGTTATTTAATAAACATTACAAAGGTTACTATACACATCATAAATATGGAGAAAAGAGAATAAATCAGCCAATTACTGAGCTATTCATTAATAGCTAGGTGGTGCTTTTAGTGATACATGACATATTCAAATATTTGGTTTAAAATTTTTAATGTCCCATCTAGACGTTTGCCAAGAGCTTTGTTGTATTAGTAGACAATGGTTAGTTAGCTGAATTTCTAACAGTTCTTACAATGCATCTTATATTTGAAAGAGCTAACTTTTCACAGTAAGACAAATATTCATACATAATTATAACATGCAAGGCAGTTTCAGGTTAGGCAATAGGCTCTCATGAAACATTTTTCTACTTATTAGTACAAGGAAAGAACTTTTATGATATAGCTTTACTATCCTGGACTAGACAGCCCTTTTAAATTCTATTTTAACCTTAAAAAGTACTGCAAGGGCTCTTTTTCGTGGCGCCTCGGAGGCTGTCGGCCACTTCAGAATGAAGCTGAACATCTCTTTCCCGGCCACTGGCTGCCAGAAGCTCATTGAAGTGGACGATGAACGAAAACTTCGTACCTTCTACGAGAAGCGTATGGCCACAGAAGTTGCTGCTGACGCTCTGGGTGAAGAATGGAAGGGTTATGTGGTCTGAATCAGTGGCGGGAACGATAAGCAGGGTTTCCCCATGAAGCAGGGTGTCTTGACCCATGGCCGAGTTCGCCTGCTACTGAGTAAGGGGCATTCCTGTTACAGACCAAGGAGGACTGGAGAGAGAAAGCGCAAATCTGTACGGGGTTGCATTGTGGATGCCAATCTGAGTGTTCTCAACTTGGTCATTGTGAAAAAAGGGGAGAAGGATATTCCTGGACTCTCTGATACTACAGTGCCTCGTCGCCTGGGTCCCAAAAGAGCTAGCAGAATCCGCAAACTTTTCAATCTCTCTAAAGAAGATGACGTCCGCCAGTATGTTGTGCGAAAGCCCCTAAACAAAGAAGGTAAGAAACCTAGGACTAAAGCACCCAAGATTCAGCGTCTCGTGACTCCACGAGTTCTGCAACACAAACGCCGGCGTATTGCTCTGAAGAAACAGCGTACTAAGAAAAACAAAGAAGAGGCTGCAGAATATGCTAAACTTTTGGCCAAGAGAATGAAGGAGGCCAAAGAAAAACGGCAGGAACAGATTGCCAAGAGACGGAGGCTGTCCTCTCTGAGAGCTTCTACTTCTAAGTCTGAGTCCAGTCAAAAATGAGATGTTCTAAGAGTAACAAATAAATAAGATCAGACATCAAAAAAAAAAAAAAAAAGTAATGCAAGGGAATAAAGCACAGAAGATTCGTTCTTATAAAAGTTGCTTTCCAAATGATTGAGTAGTATGCCGGAGGAAAAACCCAGGAAACAAAGGCCAAGGAGGGACCCTACCATGATATGAAGAATCAGGAAAACCCAACCCAGTACATATATAAACGCTAAGCGCCTATACTAAAAAGCAGGAGAAGATAACATTCGGCAGCAAGAGAATCTTCGGGTATAAATATTCAGGGAGGCAGCAGGAGGCCAGGTGAGAGCAAAGTGAGGAAGATGAATAACACTGCTGCGCGGGGATTCCATTCAACATGAAGATTCTATGTCAAGCGGGCCTAACGAGACAGCTGTCATTTTTAAATGATGGCCATAAATACCTCCACACAGCTTTTTCACATATATCATCATATTTCATCTTCAAAACAACCCTATGAGTTAAGTAGTTTCCAATCAGGAAACAACATGAGACAAATATATAATATTTGTACCTCATATAAACTACTAAAGAAGAAAAGTAAGTCTTCCTAGAAAGTTTTAGAGTCCTCAAAAGCAGAAAATATATGGTCAACAGCACTGGTACAAGAAGTGTCTGAGTTTACATTTGCTTCAGAGCAAAAATACATGACTTTCTTTCCCCCTATCGCCCACCCTATCTTCAGTTTTCCCTTAGTCATGCGACTCTACTTCCCTAGCATATGCTTTGTCTTTCTTTTCCTCCTCTATTTACACTCTTTATCTTCAGTTCAATACCAGTTTCCTCCTAAAAGGCTTTTCCCCAAGGAATCCACTCTCTATTTCTCTCTTCTTTGCATACCACATATAAGAAAATCCTAAATCTAGATCTTCTAAATTTCATTTACAGATCAGTTGTTTGAAACCTGCAACAAAGTTTTATGTAAGAAAACTTGCTGTAAAATTTCTGGGTGTTTCATAAAAGCCTTTTAAATTCACAGCACAAATACTATTTGCAGAGAAAAGCCAACAGGAAATTGTTTTCATAACATTAAACAGCCTATAACAAAAGCTACCATTTGCTCAATTAGCAAAATTAGGGTCTGTACTGACTTTAATGGAGTTTTTTGGAAGGATCTTCAAAGTCTAAAAGCAGTGTGACAAAAAAAAAAGACAACATTGCAGGCTTGAGGTTGCTACCCTTGGAGAGGTCTGCACGCAAGGCTGGTTTCTAGAGGTCTTCTGGAAACTTTGATTGGGAAGGGTTCTTACCACTCACAAAACAGAAGCTCACTATACCTAAACTCTTTGTACAAGCAACATGGTCTATACTGAACACTTGTTTTCCTTCTAAAAGAGTGTGCCTGCATGACCAGCCCCCAATAAAAACCTCAGGCACTGTGTCTCACACAAGCTTCCCTGGTGGAGGCTTTACATTTTTTTTCTTCCAGTTTTATAGAGACATAATTGACATAGAACACTGTGTAAGTTTAAGGTGTACAGCATAATGATTTGACTTATATACATCATGAAATCACAATAGTTTAGTGAATATTCAGCATCTCATACAGAAACAAAATTAAAGAAATAGAACAGTTTTTCCTGGGATGAGTACTCTTAGGACTTCATTTATAACATAGAGCAGTACTAATTATATTTATCATAGTGTACATTACATCCCCAGTACTCAGGCATCTTTAAAACTGGAAGTTTGTACCTTTGACCACCTACATCCAATTCCTCCTTCCCTATCCCTTACTTCTGGTAACCACAAATCTGATCTCTTTCTATGGGGTAATTTTTTTTAACTACAACAATACATTAGTTTCTCTTACACAACATAGTGATTTCATATTTCTATACATTTCAAAATGATCATCTGTCTCATCTCCTTTTTGCCTCCCCCACCCTTTTTCCCCTCTAGTAACCACCAGTTTCTTCTCTGTATCTATAATTCTGTTTCTATTTTGTTATGTTTGTTCATTTGTTTTGGTTTTATACTCTACATATAAGTGAAATAACACAGTATTTGTCTTTCTCTGTCTTATTTCACTTAGCACGATACCCTCTAGGTCTACTGATGTCTCAAATGGCAAGATTTAATTCTTTTTTATGGCTGAGTACTAGTACACTGTATCCACATCTCTATCCATTCATCTGTGGAGGGACACTTGGGTTGCTTCCACATCTTGGCTATTGTAAATAATGCTGCAATGAATAAGGAAGGGAGGTGGTGCTGGTGATAAAGAACCTGCCTGCCAATGCAGAGACATAAGAGATACGGGTTCGATCCCTAGGTTGGGAAGATCCCCTAGAGGAGGGCACAGCAACCCACTCCAGTATTCTTGCCTGGAGAATCCCGTAGACAGAGGAGCCTGGCGGGCTACGGCCCCTTAGGTCACAAAGAGTTGGCCACACTGCAGTGACTGCACGCGTGCTGGGTGTCTGTTGCCACCCGAGGGCTTTTCTCTAGCTGTGGCGAGTGGGGGCTACTCTCTAGTTGTGGTACACCAGGTTCCCTTGTGGTGGCGTCTCTGTTGCAGAGAAGCGGTTCTAGGGCACACAAGCTTCAGTAGTTGTGGTGTAAGGGCTCAGTAGTTGCGGCTTGCAGGCTCCAGAGCACAGGCTCAACAACTGTGGGCCAAAGGCTTAGTCGCTCTATGCCAGGCAAGATCTTCCTGCAACAGGGATCAGCCCATATCTCCTGCATTGGCAAGTGGCTTCTTCACTGCTGAACCACCAGGGAAGCCCCTATATCTTTTGGAATTACTCACAGCAGTGAATATGCCTATACACTGGGCTCTGTGAATCCTTCCAGAAAATCACTGAATTTTCAAGTGGTCTTAGTACAGTAACCCAATACAGGCTGTTACTATGTTTTCATCTCATTTCCACTAAATGTATGAATATTTCACCCTTAATACAAATAAATTAGTAACAGTATTCTGAGTCTTTTCATTTCTGATTAGGGTTGTTTGAGGTTCTCTGTATATAAAGGAATGAGCAAAAGAGGAAGATTAATAATAATGAAACCATGTTTAGGAGAGGAGAAAAGTTCAATAAGATGTCAATATGTACATAAGAGGGGAAAAAATACTGCTTGAAACAGAATAAACTGAGATGTGACTTGGGAAACGGGTCCAGAGTAAAGGGGGGAAAGGGAGGAAACTTGGAATATAACACTTCTATAAGGAAGGAAAAGGTGGTGGATGGAGACAATGAGTCCAGTCATTACGTCCTTGCTGCCATGTTGGTGCAGAATGTCTCCATTGTTAAACACAGTGAAGAGCAACAATTGACATCTGAAGTACATGTGGATGAGTACTTAGTAAAAACTTGTTTCTCAAGCTCAACTTTCTCATAAAACAGTATGGAGTCACCAAATTTTCAAAAAATTATGGATAAATGAGATAGCCTTTTCAGAGAAAAGCTTTTATTTAAAAACAAACAAACAAAACACGTATTGACAAGATGCCTAAAAACTTTACAACAACATGTTAGGAACAAGTACGAAATGGAAAGTCATGTATCAAAAAACCAGAACTTCAAAAATATCAAATAGGAGCAAACAAACTGTTACATGGGCAACTAATAAAGTAAAACAAAATAAAACAAAAAAGATCTTTAAAGCTAAAGGGGCATATTTTGAGATAAGAAAATTCTGACCACAAAAGAAAAACAGGGAAGTCTATGAAGCAGAGCATAAAAAGTGAGATAAATCAAAAAACAATTCAAGCCTTTACCAAGAGTCTTTAAACCAATAGTAAAAAGTTCTTTAAATAAATCAAAAACAGGAAGTCAGATAGATTATAGCTGGTCCACTTAATCTTGGTAAAAATAACTGCACTCATGGGTGAAGAGTATATAGGGAAAGGTAATAATAAAATCACAATTTGTATAGAGTTTTACATTTTTCAGAGATCGTTTATACACAATATCTCAGCTGAGTCTTACAACAACTCTGTAAGAGGAACAAAGGTGTTAAAATCCTCTTTTAAAAGTGAAAAAAGGATATTCAGCTAAATGACTGACTGCCTCTAGATGAATTGATTCTAAAAGAAGACCTGACATGAGGACCCATATTTTTCTAATTCTTAAAACTGGAATTTCCTTCTCCCACCAATATATTTCAAAATGTGTCTCTCAGAAGTTGCCTTAGAGATGTATTTAGGGTGAACAGGAAACAGCTGAAAAGAACTATCAGGCTCTAGCCAGAAATTTTAAAAGAATTTATCAGAGAGAAAATCAAAGTAGGAATTGTGTACCTTTCAGCTCAAATGTGTAACCCAGGAGCATAAGCAACATAGATGAACAACGTGATTATATATTGAGGGACCTGCTCATGTGTTTTCCATATAAGATGTAGAAAGCTGGAAACAGCATCATGTCCAACCTTACAATAAAAAAGGCAGTTAATCTACAAAACTGTCAATTTCCTTGAACCCATCAGAGAGCTCACCTAAATATAGACAGATGCCTCTGAGGAGAAACATGATACGGACACCAGATAACCTGAAGCAGAGACCAGAGGGAATACAAACTGGAAAGGACCCAGCTAAAATTTCTAAATTGCTAAAGGCTGAGTGTCAACTCGGATAAGAATGCAGAATCCCCGAGATCCAGAAACGTCACGGGAAAGCTCATCCAGTCACAGACTCTCCTCCACATACCTCACAAGGTGCTCAAAAGAAAAACTAAGAGAAAGAAAGAGACTAGAGAGACTCCCTCCTGTAGTAGAGGAGGAGAGGAAAAGCAGCCATTGTGGGGCTGGGGGAAGCGGGTGAAGCGCAAAGCTCCATTTAGTCCCCTCTCCCCTAAAAAAGGTAACTTCCCCGGTGGCTCAGATGGTAAAGCGTCCGCCTACAATGCAGGAGACCTGGGTTCGATTCCTGGGTTGGGATGATCCCCTGGAGAAGGAAATGGCAACCCACTCCAGCATTCTTGCCTCGAAAATCCTGCAGACAGAGGAGCCTAGTAGGCTATAGTCCATGGGGCTGCAAAGAGTCGGACACGACTGAGCAACTTCACTTTCACTTTTCCCCTAAGAAACAACAAAAACCTATGACCCTCAGGGCACAGGTGAAAACCCATTAAAAATGAAGGAAAAGAAGAGGGGAAAAAACTCTCCACTGTGGAGAAGGGGTAGAAAAAAATTCTGAACTAAGACTACTAGCGATCCTCTACCACTGGGACAGGACAGGACTGCTCACAGTGGACACTCTTGAGACCCAGGGAAACAAGCCCTGCCAAACAGGCTGAATCAGAGCAACTGAGACCACCACCCTCTGTTCAATATTACCAGGCTGGTAAGCACCTAGTAACAAGCAACGTGGTCAACTTCTAGGCGAGGTGCCAGATAATAAAACCCTCTTCAAAGCTCAGAAGCAAACAGGGGACTTAGAGCTAAAGGCAGACCAGATACTGAATAAAACTCCTAAGCAAACCAGCCTCCATCCTGAGCACAAAGTAATGCTAGAGAAATCTGAAGTCTGTGGTACACTGACACCAAAGCAAAATCAAAATCCAAATCCAGCTTAGTCCCTGACTAGATTAACCTAACTGCTTTCCCCACACTTAAAAGGACTACAAAAAGAAGAGATCTGTCATTTTGCAACACGAATAAAATTTACCTCAGCCTCCACTGTCCTACACAAGATGTTCAGCTTTCAACAACAAAAATACAAGATATATAAAAAAATAATAAAAAAGACACACATCAACAAAGAAAGAGAAATAAACATTGATACAGCAATGTTATTGGAATTATCAGGCAGAAAATTTTAAACATCTAAGATTAATATACCAGAGGCTCTAGTGGCAAAGATGGACCACAAGCATGAATAAATGGAAAATTTCAATAGAAAAAAGATGGAAATTAGGTAAGACAATCAAATTAAAATGCTAGAAATAAAAACCCTAGTAATAGAGATGAGGACTGCCTTTGACAAATTCATCATTCAATTCAACACAGTGAAGAAAGCATCAGTGAACCTGAAAGTAAGTCAATAAAAAGTACTCAAACTGAAACACAAAGAAAAAAGAAATAAAAAGGGAACAGATGATTTAAGAGCTATGGGACAATCAGTTTAACATATCTACAAGAAGAGAAAAAGCAAGGATGGAAAAAATACTTGAGAATACAATAAATGAGAATTTTTTTCAAAACTGATAAAAGACAACAAAACATAGATCCAACCTGCCCAGAAAATATCATGAGGATAAACATTCTACATAGACACATCACATTCAAATCCCAAGATAACGAGAAAAACTTGAAGGAATCCAGAAACAAAAAGACATATTACATACAGAGGAACAATGACTGGAAGTACAATAAACATCTTAGCATAATTTAGCATACACAAGACAACGGACCAGTAATTTGGACAGAAGCATCAAATGCAATGGAGCACAGACAAGTCATGCCTACTATACACCCTGTCCAAATTCTTCAACCAAGGACCTGTAAGTTTGCTTTACACCATTATTTTGGGGGGTAATTTAGTCACACAGACACAGGAAGTAGAATAGAGATCTACATACAAATCCCTACCTTGACCTTTGTTCCCTCTATATTGATACCTGAGTGGATTTCTTTTATTTTTTTATTTTTTATTTTTTTTTATTTTTTTATTAGTTGGAGGCTACTTACTTCACAACATTTCAGTGGGTTTTGTCATACATTGATATGAATCAGCCATAGATTTACACGTATTCCCCATCCCGATCCCCACTCCCACCTCCCTCTCCACCCGATTCCTCTGGGTCTTCCCAGTGCACCAGGCCCAAGCACTTGTCTCATGCATCCCACCTGGGCTGGTGATCTGTTTCACCATAGATAGTATACATGCTGTTCTTTTGAAATATCCCACCCTCACCTTCTCCCACAGAGTTCAAAAGTCTGTTCTGTATTTCTGTGTCTCTTTTTCCATTTTGCATATAGGGTTATCGTTACCATCTTTCTAAATTCCATATATATGTGTTAGTATGCTGTAATGTTCTTTATCTTTCTGGCTTACTTCACTCTGTATAAGGGGCTCCAGTTTCATCCATCTCATTAGGACTGGTTCAAATGAATTCTTTTTAACAGCTGAGTAATATTCCATGGTGTATATGTACCACAGCTTCCTTATCCATTCATCTGCTGATGGGCATCTAGGTTGCTTCCATGTCCTGGCTATTATAAACAGTGCTGCGATGAACATTGGGGTGCACGTGTCTCTTTCAGATCTGGTTTCCTCAGTGTGTATGCCCAGAAGTGGGATTGCTGGGTCATATGGCAGGTCTATTTCCAGTTTTTTAAGAAATCTCCACACTGTTTTCCATAGTGGCTGTACTAGTTTGCATTCCCACCAACAGTGTAAGAGGGTTCCCTTTTCTCCACACCCTCTCCAGCATTTATTGCTTGTAGACTTTTGGATAGCAGCCATCCTGACTGGCGTGTAATGGTACCTCATTGTGGTTTTGATTTGCATTTCTCTAATAATGAGTGATGTTGAGCATCTTTTCATGTGTTTGTTTGGATTTCTTTTAAAAACACAAATCTAATCAATGTTTTTCCCTCTGTAAAGTAAAAATTACCATCAGCTGCAATTTGCCCTCAGAGAAAATCATAACTTCTTAACTGGGTCTTCAAAATTCTCTCTGATCTGGTCCCTTTCTACCGATCCAGTCTCACTTCTCAGCATTCCCCCTCATACCTTTTGTTCTAGCCATATCAAGCTACAAGAAATCTCTTAAGATTGCATACTTAGTTTTACTTCTGTATTGGTTTATGATTTATCAAAATTCGAGAGGCTCCCTTCTGGGCCAAACCCTACCTTGATTCTTAATAACTAAAATCATTATCCCTGTCCCACCAAAAATGCAAAGAAATCAGACTCTGCCTTTATTCTCCAGACATATGTAATACTAAGCAGTAACATGCGCTTACTCTTCTGAGGAAAGTAACAGTCTTAAAAAGTCCAGAACCCTATAGCAGTGTTGGCATTTGGGAATGTATAATAGAGTACTTGAAACCTCATACCTGAAATTTAGCCTCTGCCAGTAGGACAATTCTCTGGAGAGAGGGAAAAATGAAGAATGCCACATCTCTTTTTTTCCCCAGGCCCGAAGTTGTAGGCTAATGATGCTAGGCAATAACAGGTCCCGCACATCAGTAGGTAAAAAGTTCAGTGGTGAGTCCAACCACATCATTTTTACTTTCTTTAGGACTGAAAAGGACAAGTTTCTATTTTTTACCTTATTCTTAAAAAAAAAAAAAAAACTCTAACAAAAACAAGCACATTTTTCTAAACCAAAAGGCCTTTGCAGAGGGATTTTGAAGATATTATGTATTTTGTTATCTAACTTCTGGGAGAAGTCAGAGAGATCCTCCCAGCTGTGTGCTTAGAAACCACAGGCAGTGGTCACAGTCTACTGGTTCCATAGGGAGAGAGAGAGGAAGAGAAGGGAGGAGCGGAGGGGAGGGAGAGAGAGGGCCAGTGAGGCAGGGAGGAGGGAGAGAGAATGGGGGAGACAGGGAGAAGGGGGGAGGAACGTGGGGGCAATGAAGTCTGAGAACGTCTGCCTCGGGAGAGGATTTTTACCAGGGACAAAAGTCTGTGCACATGCTGGTCCCTCTGTCTAGAACAACCTTCCTTCAGTTAATTTTTCACTCAACTCATTCCAAAACTCTCTGTCAAAATGCAGCTTGACATCTCTGCTTTTCAACAGTCATCAAATACCTACCGAGGGCCCACTCTACTCTGGCAATTAGAAGAGAGGTCGTGGGGATACAGATAGGGTTAGGACCTCAATTTTCCTGCACTCACAGAGAAGCCTAATGAATTCCAAGCTCCTCCTCCTCCTCCTCCTCCTGGAAGCCTTCTCTCACTTGTGAAGGCTAAGTTTAAAGCCCACGACCTGAATGTTTCCACAGTGCATGGGTGCTAAGCCACCTCAGTCATGTCTGACTCTCTGCGACCCCAAGGACCATAGCCCACCAGACTTCTCTGTTCATGGGATTCTCCAGGTAAGAATTCCAGGATTATTTTTCTGTCAGAGCTCATTTTATTATAATCATCTGTTAACTAGTCTCTTCTATTAGAAGCTCCTTAAGGGCTGGAACTCTATCCCTTCAAGACCTAGACTTTTGTTTGGCAAGGTCAATAAGTAAAATTTTAATTAAAGAAGGAATAAAATAAAAGAGTGGTTTGAGATGGTCTGACTGCCTTTTTAAAAATAAAAGATGTAGATTAGATGCTAAAAATGAGATAAATCACAAATAATAATAATTTTAGAAATTTCTATCTGTGGGTCACTCATAATGTATATCATACACTAAAGCTCTACAAAGTTAAAGATCCTGCACATATCTTAATTAAAAAATAAAATTCACACCAATGTTTCATAATACTGTGGCATTGTTATAAATAATCATAGAAAAAACTGTAAGGAAGAGGTGAGTACATGAGACAGGAAAAAAAGGAGGGAGAAAACAAATAATTTGATAATCAAAAAATTTTAAAGGACGACACTAAATTCCTTATAACTTACTTTGCCTGCATTTTTTACCATAACAACAAAACAGTACAGTAGAATAGATAATGTAGCACAGAAAAGCAATGCTTTCCTTTAGGAATGCTTTCTTTACAACTCTTCATACTTGGTTACCTTTGACTGAATACACTGAACAATAAAGAATAAAAATATCACTATGTAGGGTATACATTTTTTTTTAAATCCAAAAGCAAAGTCCTTACACTGTTGTCCAATCTATCTATACAACTCACCACATGCAAATGATGCACTTATATCACTGTTTTAAGCCATCTCTGGATAGTAGTGAAAAACAGTAAGTGCAATTAAAGTAGTCTTTATTGATATAATAGTTATTTCATTAACAGAAAAATTCTGAACTTGGAAAAATCAACCTTATATATTTCTAAATTGAGGCCTCTGTTGATAATTTCCCTAGATCCAATTCAATAAGATGATCCTATATATAATATATATTCATTTTTCAAAGGGTATCTGCATTTATACCATGAGCTAATGCTGTAACCAACCCATCTGGCAGGATGAGAGACAGACTGGGGAGGGAGGTGTGGCCAGACAAGAGCAACAGGAGGGATTCTTCCGGCTGTGTACCTTGACTATGGTGGCGGATACAGGAACCTACAAATGATAAAACTCACACAAAACTAGATATACACACGCTGCTGCAGCTGCTGCTGCTAAGTCATGTCCGACTCTTCAAGACCTCACACACACACACACACACACACACGCACGCACGCACACACGCTTGAGTACAAGTAAAACAGGGGAAATCTGAATTAGATCGGTGGATTCTATCAAGATGCTGGAATCAAAAGACTACAGGAAACAGAGTACTCCAGTGAGGGACCAGGTGCTGATCAAGGCACTGACTGGTTACAGATATTCCGCTGAAAATCAAACCCAGTTATTGTACTAGCATTTTGCAAGATGTTACCACCAGGGGAAACTAAGGGTACACGGAATGTACAATAAATTTGTATTCTTACAGCTGCATGTGAATCTATAATTATCTCAAAAGTTTAAAAAACTCCATCTGGCACAATCCACCCAATTTTCACAATTCACATTCCAACACAAGACACACTCACTCCCTTCCCCACAATCCTCAGACATCTCTTAATAATTACAGCAATAGTTCAAAATTCAGGAGCTAATAATCTAAATCAGATCAAGATTCAAGTGGTGTTCTTGGGTACTGCAGCTTGACTACAATTCTTCTCAATACAAAGACCTGTGGACTGAAGAGACTAGTTCTTTACCTCCCACACATGCAAGATATCCAGTTTTCCAGGCCAGGATAATCACAACAGATTTCCATTCAAAAAGGTAGGAAAGGAAGTAAAGTCTAGGAGGCGTGTAAATGTCACTGGTCTATAAAAATTCTAATATCCAGCAGGGTCCATGTAACCAGTACCTTCATGAGACCCGGGTCCCATTCAGTGGGAGGGAGTATTTCTCTGTGTTCTGGGTTCTGCTCTCTTGATTCTACCATCTGAGTCACATTTCCTCTTCCATAAAAAAGAAGCCTGTGTTTGTAAAACTTCTCTCAGCTTTCTTCCTGCCTACAGGGACCTAAAAGTCTCTTCATTTTGTGTTGCTTTATTCCAAGTCTAGGCTCATATAAATCTTTTTAAAATTTTATAGGCTTCTTTTGAATCAATTTATGAATCCATTCACTCAGGCAAAAGCCATGACACAGATCGCATTGAAGTAAGTCCTTCTCAACCTTGGACTCTCTGTGAGGCTGCTGTAGAACAAAGCCCATGTGGATTCTTAGAAGCCCTTTTGTTTAACAGACAGGAACTAGGAGGCAAGCCCTCAAAGATACTTGGGGAGGCTTTTTGTGTGTCTGAAAGAGTCCATGAGGACTACCTCAAATCTTTCTGAGATTGTAAAGACATTACAGTTGCACCTTAGTTTCATTTTTGCCTTGAGACCACATTTTCCTAACTTCATTCTGGATGTGATCTTTGTTTCGAGGCCCCTTCTTACTTTGAGAACCCTCTGCAGGCTGGAAAACTGTCCTGAACCCTTTATATTTCATCCAAATTGTTGACAACAAGAATTCCTTTTTTTAGCTCATTTTCCTCCATCCATATCTCATGAGATATAGCTAAAAGAAACAGTTGACAACACTTTAGACATTCTGCCTAGAAATCTCCTTTGCCAGATCTATCAATTCACTAAGTACATTTCCTATTTTCCATGACACCCTGGGTGACAGTTTTGCTTAACTTTCTGCCGCTAGATAATAAAGGTCTTATTTCCAGCTCCAAATACCACTGTCATCACTGTCTTTCAAGCCCTCACCAGCCATCACCATGAATCCCTTCCAGGTTTCACCCACTGGCTGCTCCCATGTACTTTTCAGCTTTTGTTACAGCCGCATTCTGTATCAGAACATACCAAATTACATTCTGATTATCTACTGCTGTTCCATCCCTGGGTTGAGAAGATCTCCTGGAGAAGGGAATGGCAAACTACTCTAGTATTCTTGCCTGGGAAATCCCATGGACAGAGGAGCCTGTCAAGCTACAGTCCATGAGGTCACAAAGAGATGGACACGACTGAGCAACTAACACTTTCACTTCATTTATCTACTGCTGTATAACAAACCAAACGCAGTAGCCAGTAAATAAATAAATAAATAACACTTTTTATTTATTATTAACGCTTGTGTGTTCTGCACTTCAGGACCTTGGGCTGTGAATAGCAGAAATGGCTATGTGTTCAGACTCTAAGATACTTGGACCTCAGCTATAAAGATGCAAACACCTAAAATTAAACTCTAAAAATCTATCAGAAAAAAAACATGGTAAATCAGCTTGCAAAATCTTACTTATATCTTTAATAAGCAGGGTAAGCTCAATGAGGTCACAAGGTTACCATACTCTCAACCCCAGCTAAAATGACAACAGAGGCCTTAAAAATGAAATGCTTTGATTATAAGACAAAACTAAATAAATCTTAACCAATTTAAAATTTAAATATTTCATACACATAGGCACTGATGATCAGATTTTTTTAAATGACATCATTGACCATATAAAATGTTATAAGATACATGTTATTTTCCACTGAAAATGAAAATATTATTTGAGAAATCTCATGGCAATTCTTTCAAGATTTCAATATGATATAAATTTACTTTTAATATTTTGGACCAGTTTGATTAAAGAGAATTTTTCCTCCACTTAAAATGAAGTAAAGAGATATCAAGAACTCATGAGATAATAATTTAAATTACTTTTAAATAAATCTGAACAATGTTTACATATTTAAATAGAAGAGTTTTTGTTTTCATTAGATCATTTGTCCAATACATAAATTAATCTCTGATTCTCAGAACCTTCCTAAATATTAAGGTCTTATTTCTTCCTTTCTGGTTCATTATATAGAGCTGAATCATGGAAAATTTATTTTATTAAGTAGAATTTTATATTTCTTACTCTTTATTTTAAAACTCAATCTTCAGCATGATTCATTTAAAAAAAAAAAAAAAGCTCCTTCTTTTTTAAATAAAATTTACAGAAATAAAAGTCTAAACTGAATTACTATTTACCCTCCTGAATTTAACTCTGATTCAGTTCGTTGACTCTCTCCAAAAGAGAGCTGGGGAGAGCTGCACCACACAGCAGATTAAGTAACCACCTACTTATATTTACTTGAGGGAAAAAGTACACACTTTTTTCTCTACAAATATTGACAGACAAGATCTATTATTCATTCTTTAGATTGCTAATTAACTCCCATTATTAGTAAAAATAAGTAGGTTTACAGAAATCACAGTTGAACCAAAAAAAAATCCCTAAAGTTTTGTTTAATCTAAATTCATCAACCCTAGTTCTCTAAGCACCTCCCTTTATTGCTTGTCTAGACTATGCCAAAGCCTTGGACTGTGTGGATCACAATGAACTGTGGAAAATTCTTCAAGAGATGGGAATACCAGACCACCTAACCTGCCTCCTGAGAAATCTGTATGCAGGTCAAGAAGCAAGAGTTAGAACTGGACACGGAACAACATACTGGTTCCAAATAGGGAAAGGAGTACGTGAAGGCTGCATATTGTCACCCTGCTTATTTAACTTATATGCAGAGTACATCATGCGAAATGCTGGGCTGGGATGAAGCACAAGTTGGAATCAAGATTGCCGGGAGAAATATCAATAACCTCAGATATGCAGATGACACCACCCTTATGGCAGAAAACGAACTAAAGAGCCTCTTGATGAAAGTGAAAGAGGAGAGTGAAAAAGGTGGCTTAAAACTCAACATTCAGAAAACTAAGATCATGGCATCTGGTCCCATCACTTCATGGCAAATAGATGGGGAAACAATGGAAACAGTGACAGACTTTATTTTGGGGGGCTCCAAAAATCTCTGCAGATGGTAATTGCACCCATGAAATGAAAAGACACTTGTGCCTTGGAAGAAAAGCTATGACCAACCTAGATAGTATATTAATAAGCAGAGACATTACTTTGCTGACAAAGGTCCATCTAGTCAAAGATATGGTTTTTCCTGTATGGAAAGCTACAGATGTAAGAGCTGGACCATAAAGAAAGCTGAGCGCTAAAGAATTGATGCTTCTGAACTGTGATGTTGGAGAAGACTCTTGAGAGTCCCTTGGACTGCAAGGAGATCAAACCAGTCAATCCTAAAGGAAATTGGTCCTGAATATTCATTGGAAGGACTGATGCTGAAGCTGAAGCTCTAATACTTTGGCCACCTGATGCAAACAAACTGACTCACTAAAAAAGACCCTGATGCTGGGAAAGACTGAAGGCAAGAGGAGAAGAGGACAGAGGATGAGATGGTTGAATGGCATGACCAACTCAATGGACATGAGTTTCAGCAAGTTCCAGGAGCTGGTGATGGGACAGGGAAGCCTGGTATGCTGCAGTCCAAGGGGTCGCAAAGAGTCGGACACAACTGAGCGACTGAACTGAACTGAATTGAGTCTTCTGATATGGAAACATGGGGTGCTGTTTGTTCCTGATAGATACTAACAGCCCATGAAAATTACATATACATTTAAATTACAGAAAACTGTATATAATTATTACTTCTTAAACTTCCTAAACTAAGGGGAAACAATCCTTCTGGTTTTTTTTATTATTTTAAAGAAAACTACTGAGATAATTGTTTTGTTTCCATTCAATCTTACTATTACTTTAACTCCATGAAAATTTTTTTAAAAAAGGAGAAAGGCAAAATATTTTAATCACACTGTTAAAGTGAAAAGTAAATTGGTTAGAGCACTGATACACAATCTTATATTTTATCTTTTAATGTAGTTGATATATAATATTATGGAAGTTATGGTATACAACTCAGCCATAAAAAAGAATGAGATTGTGTCATTTGCAACAATATAGATGGACTTGGAGGGCATTATGTTAAGTGAAATAAGTCAGACAGAGAAAGACAAATACTGTATGATATCACTTATATGTGGAATTTACAAAATAAGGCAACCTCATATTTTAAATTGATAAAGTAGACAATTTACAAAGGTCACAGTAATTAGGAAAGTCCTCACTAAAGAGGCAGAATGAGACTTTTATCCTGAATGACAGGAGAGCTTGCAAAGGCAGAAGCAAGGAGATTATAAGATGAAAGCCTACCTTTTCCCTCTGATGGAAACTGTTAAAGCTGACCACTGTTCAACAGAATTTAAATTTGAGAAAGGAGGCTGAGAGCTTATTCAGATAGTATCTGAAAAACTGATCTGAGCAAGTGGGTCCCTGAGCAAGGGAACCAATCATTTCTGTTCTAGAAATGAACATTTCTCAGATAAGACAGAAGAACTCTGTACATGATCCAACTGGATGCACAACTTCAACATAAGAAAATACAGGAATGGGCTAAAGTTAACTGAAAGGAGCTATAGTAACAAAAAGCAGAAAGCTTCCCTCACAATAATGCCTGATGTTAAATCTCATTGGCAATGAAGAAACTAAACCTAAACATTCATTAAGAACACAAAAGCTTAGTTACTCTCAAAGGTAGTATTAGCCTGAAAATCCCAGCAAGTAGGCAAGATGATGGAAAATTAAGCATTAAAAGGCAGCAGAAGATCCAGGAGGAGAACCTTTGAGGGTCACCTAGGAAAGCACCATACTTATTTATTCTGCCCTTTCAGAAAGACCTCTTGGAAAGGGAGAGGTTTCCAAGGATACCACAAGTTCTAAAAAACCAGGCACTGGTGCCAGCTCAATCCTTGCTTTGAACTTGAAGAATGAGCTCTCATTCAGTCAAGAGAGGAGAATAATTCCCAAATAAGGGATTTAAAATACCCCTATCCACTCCACCTTTCCAACAACTCCTTAAATAAATAAATAAATAAGCAGGAATGTGGTTTTGGAGGTAAAACCAGGTAAATTCTATTTATTTTTCAAACAAAATCTTGCTAAGATTCCAAAGTCTCTGCAAACTCCCTGGTGTCTGTTTTGTTACTTCCTGTATGTCTCTGTAGTGAATAAAATGAAAATCCTAGACATAAAGAAAGAGAGCAGGCACTGTGGGAGAAAAAAATTGACAAAGGAAAATGGGAAGAAAAAGTCAAAGGTTATACTCAAGGTCTGGAAAAGACAGAAGAGTATGCAGGCAGGTGGCCTGTGATGGAACAGGTCTCCAGATTTAACTTACAAGTTTCCAGTGTTTCTTCATGGGGATATTGCAGGTTAGAGCAAAGAGGAAGTTAGTCTGGTTATGTGGTTATGTGTTGATGAAAAATGCATATGGAAATTATGCCCATCATTTCTAATACACATTAAATTAAGATATACTATTGTAAGCAATAAAGGAGTTATTAATGTCTAAAGACATTCCCCCATTCCCTTTATGTATTTGAGCTTTTGTCTATAATAAAAAATTATAATTTCAGCTCTGAAATATTTTTCTTCATTTTCTCTTTTCATCTCTCTCTTAGGGCTGACAAAGAAATGATGATGATCAGGAAGAGGGATAAGGAGATAAACAGGGTAATTATCAAAGGAAAGAAAGAAGAAATATCAAATGGATCACCTATGAGTAGCAGTACAAAGTTTCCATGGAAGTTGGGACACTTAGTATAGAAACAGATGCTAGGAGTTCCCTAGTGGTGCAGTGGATAAGAGTCCTCCTGCTAATGCAAGAGACATGGGTTTGATCTCTGATCCAGGAAGATTCCACGTGCTGCGGAGCAACGAAGCCCATGGGCCACAACTACTGAGCCTGTGCTCTAGAGCCTGTGAGCTGCAACTACTAAAGTCCACGCACCTAGAGAAAGGGCGCCCCAACAAGAGATGCCACCACAGTGAGAAGTCCACACACTGCAACAGAGTGGCGTCCCTGGCACAACTAGAGAAAGCCTGTGCAAAGCAACAAAGATCCAGCACAGCCAAAATATTAAAAAAAAAAAAAAGTACTAAATAAAGAAACAGCATGCCTGAAGAATGCATATTCTTTCATCAAATACTGAGTTGTAATTAAGTATAAGCCACTAGACCACCAAATGGAATGTGATGGATTTTTATAGTCGTCATGTGTGCTTACCTCCCTAAGGTATGAGAATTTTTACTGATCTTTATTTAACAGGCAAGTCAACACATGTTTACTGAAGCAAAGTTGCAAACAAAGAAGGAAGGCTAATATATTGGGGTTTCCCTACCTATTAGTCTAAGTTTAAAAAACTTCTGGAAAAAGCCATGGATCATTTAAGTCCACTTAGTTCTTCTCCAAACTTGAATCTACTTTCTCCCCTTCACAATACAAGACTGCTTTCTAAAATGAAATTGTAGCCTATAAAAATCATCCAGGCATTTGACACAGTAGGAGCCTCGAGTCTTGCTTCAAAAACCATAAACAACTTTTGAATATCTTAGGAACTCAAGATAGAACCTTAACACCAACACATTGTATTAGCTACTCTAGGATAGAGAGTTTACACTGGACACATCCAGCAACAGGGAACAGATCTGGTGAATTTACTGGGTTAAAGTACACACCACTCAAGCCATCAAAGCCTGACTAGCTAGTGTGATAAGTGTTCACCTCTCATTATATCGTATTTTTCCCCTGTCTTAATGCTAGCCTCTTCCTTTCTGTCACCCCCTAAAGGTATTTCTTTCCAAAGTTCTATCACCAGGACTCTATTCTTATTTTACCCTTATTCCCTCATTAATTTAACTCAGCATTTATAACTGAACCTTCTTTCTTCCTTCCAAATTTCAGATTTCCGATAACAGTATCACAAGTCTCAGTTAATTAGTCATGTTATTTTTAAATAATTTTACAAAATATTTTTAAAATTTCGTTCTTCCTCAATGCTTACAACTAGACAATCTCAACTTTTTAATTCTTCATTTTCATTCTTAGTTTTCCATTTCATTTGCCACCACCCTCATTCAAGGGCTTTTCAGCTGACATCAAGACTTTTAGGATGCCTCCTCACAGTCTTTGCCATTAGCCCTTTCCCTTTTTCAGCTCCTCTTACACATGCCCTCAGATTAACTGCCCTAAAATAGAATTTACTATTTTCTGAATATGCTTAAAAAAAAAATGACTCTTGAGTACAGACAGAACAAAACTTTCATCCACAACAGTTGAAAAAGTACTCAATGAAAATTTGGAAAACCTGAGTTTTCCCAGCTAAACCTCAGTCCATTTTTAAACAATGGCATACCATATCCTTTATGTCTAAAGACCCTGATGCTGGGAAAGATTGAAGGCAGAAGGAGAAGGGGATGACAGAGTATGAGATGGTTGGATGGCATCACTAACTCGATGGACATGAGTTTGAGCAAGCTCCAGGAGATGGGGATTGACAGGGAAGTCTGGTGTGCTGCAGTCCATGGGGTCGCAAAGATTCAGACACAACTGAGTGAAAGATGTCATCTCTGGGTACGTACCAAGTTTTTTATGTATTGTAAACAGGTAACAGTAAAATAACTAGGTCAGGCCAAATAAGCAGTTTTCAACCTTTTTTAAAGTTTTTGATTATAAAAGGAGATTAAAAGGAGATTCATTTAAAGGTGAAAAGATAAACCTCAGAACAGGAGAAAACATTTGCAAACAAAGCAACTGACAAAGGATTACTCTCCAAAATATACAAACAGTCCATGAAGCTCAATATTAAAAAAGCAAACAACCCAATCAAAAAGTAGGCAGAATGCCTAAACAGACATTTATACAAAGAAGACATACAGATGGCCAACAAACACATTAAAAGATGTTCAACATTGCTAATTATTATGGGTTTAGTCGATAAATCATGTCCGACTCTTGAGACCCCCAGGGACTGTAGCCCACCAGCCTCCTCTGTCTATAGGATTTTCCAGGCAAGAATACTGGAGTGGGTTGCCATTTCCTTCTCCAAATTATTACAGAAATGCAAACCAAAACTACAGTGAAGTATCACCTCATACTGGTCAGAATGGCCATTACCAAAAATCCCTACAAACCATAAACGCTAGAGAGGGTGTGGAGAAAAGGGAATCCTCTTATACTGCTGGTGGGAAAGTAAACTGATACAGCCACTGTGGAGAAGAGTAGTGTGCAGGTTCCTTAAAAACCTAAAAACAGATCTACCGTATGGCCCAGCAATCCCACTACTGGGCACATACCAAGAAAAAACCATAATCCAAAGGGACTTATGTACCTCAATGTTCACTGCAGCACTGTTTACAAGAGCCAAGAGGACATATGTGCTCAGTCAGGTTCAATTCTTTGCAACCCTACTGACTGTAGCCCGCTAGGCTCCTCTGTCCATGGGATTCTCCAGGCAAGAATACTGGAGTGGGTTGCCATGTTCTCCTCCAGGGAATCTTCCCAACAACAGGGATCAAACCCATGTTTCCTGCCTTACAGGTGGATTCTTTACCACTGAGCTACTGGGGAAGCCCAAGACATGGAAACAACCTAAATGCCCATCAACAGAGGAACGGATAAAGAAGAAATGGTACATACATTCAATGGAACATTGCTCGGCCATAAAAAAGGAGCAAAACTGGGTCATTTGCAGAGACGTGGATGGACCTAGAGACTGTCATACAGAGTAAGTCAGAAAAAGAAAAACAAATATTGCACATTAACACATATATTTAGAATCTAGGAAAATGGTATAGATCTTATTTGCAAAGTAGAAATAGAGACACAGACATAGAGAAGAAACATGTACATGAAGGGGGAAAGGAGATGGAGTGGGAAGAATTAGGAGACTGGGATTGACATATATACAGTATTGATACTATGGATAAAATACATAAGTGATGAGAAAACACCAAATAGAACAGGAAACTCTACTCAATGCTCTGCAGTGACCTGAATGGGAAGGGTATAAAAAATAAAAAGCATGTATACATGTGATACATGTATACACACAGCTGATTCACTTCGCTACACAGCAGGAACACAACATTGTAAATCAACTATATACCTATCAAAATAAAAGAAGATTCATTTATAACATAAGGAACTAGCTAAATTGGAGTTCCATTTAGTAAGAAAGAGAGTATAAGAAACTAGGAATAGGTGAAAACTGAGCTAGTCTGGTTAAAACAGAGGAAGCCAAGGACCTTATAGGATTCTCTCACTCTTGCTCCTAGGCACCTTCAGTGGTCCTTCCACTGCAGCCCGAAGTCCAGGGAACTCAGCAAGAAGCCACTGAGAAAGATGACTTACAGTTTTAAAATGCTACCGTCTGTCAGCGAAGCACTGACCTTGAGTTTGATTTTTCTACTCTGGTCAAACAGCCCTTCTTACCAGTCCTTAAACATACCTAGCATTGTTTCAACATCAGCCAGTTTTTCAAAATCTCCAAAATAAATTTATGAGTTTCAAATCTCTAATAGAAAGTTTGATATGCATGCTACTTTTGAAAGAGTATCATATTTCTGTCATTTATGTTATGACGCTATCGGCAACATAATCACAGGCAGTGCAACATCTGCCTCAAAAACAATTAATTAAGGCCTTTCCATCTTCATTTTTCCACATTCACCAGAAATTAGATTTTAATAAAATCACATCAGTGGGAGGAAAAGGGCCTAAGATGAATCCATGAAACAACATACTTTGAAACAATACATTATTTTTCACAGTGAAACAAACTATGAAGTCAGATCTGCTCTGCTGTTTTACCTTTCTTCCATATTAACTTCTTCACTTACTACTTTTTGAATGTTATGTCTATATGGTGGTTTAGTCGCTAAGTCATCTCCGACTCTTGTGACCCCATGAACTATAGCCTTCCAGGCTCCTCTGTCCATAGGATTTCCCAGGCAAGAATACCGGAGTGAGCTGCCATTTCCTTCTCCATAGGATCTCCTCGACCCAGGAATCGAACCTGGGTCTCTTGCATTGCAGGCAGATTCTTTACCAACTGAGCTGCCAGTGCCCTGTATGTCTATATAATGCAGGAAATTATTCTAAGAGATTAGGTAAAGTAGAATTCTTCCCCAATGTGTTTATAGTTTCCCTGACTGTCTCTTGTTATGCATGTTTACCATTGAATGACTGAAGTAACATATTGCCCTACAGGAAATCTCAAGATCAAAAGTAACAGGGAGAATATCTGATAGCTCTTAGCAGTACTTAGATGCCCTCCAGAAGCCATCCTATGCCCAAGGACGTGTTGATAAGACACACATCTCACAGGTAAAGCGGTGAATGTAATTCTTCAAATCAACATAGCTTGCACAAAAACAGAACAAAATAATCAACTTATGTTGTGTTATAAAGAATATAAGCTGGTCTATACCACTTATATTTAGCAAGAGAAATTAAATTTGATCCTACAGGAAATGAAAACAAGAGCAGAAATAATATGGCAGATAAGAATAAGGCAAAAATCTGCAGCAACATGGATGGACGTAGAGAGTGTGATACTGAGTGAACTAAGTCAGACAGAGAAGGAGAAATATCACATGACATCCTTTATATGTGGAGTCTAAAAAGAAATGATACAAATGAACTTACAAAACAGAGAGATTCACAGACTTAAGAGAATGGACTTATGGTTGCCAGGGGGAGGATGGGGGTAGGTATAGTTATGGAATTTGGAATGGACATGCACACACTGCTATATTTAAAACGGATAACCAACAATGACCTACTATATAGCACACAGACCTCTGCTCAATGTTATGTGGCAGCCTGGATGGGAGGGGAGTTTGGAGAAAATGGATACATCTATATGTATGGCTGGTTCCTTCCCGGTTCACCTGAAACCATTACAACATCGTTTGTTAATCAGCTATACTCCAACACAATATAAAAAGTTAAAAAAAAAAAAAACTTTTAAAAAGAATACAGCAAAAAATGAATCTCATTACAGTGGTCCTTTGGTATCTGTGGGGAAGTGGTTCCAAGATCCTGACAGATACCAAATCCGCACATGCTCAAGTCCCTGACATAAAAGAAAAAACAAAGGCATAGTATAGTTAGCCCTCTGTCTCTGCAGATGTGGGACCTGTGTGTCCCTACCCCTTGAGCTGAACAACTACCAGTATTGACCGACAAGTACATTTTGGCTCGATCTTTGTTTTAGGACAATCAAGGAATCATCTATTCATACTAGAGAACTACAAATATAATCACTGTTTTGACAGTTTTTATTATCTTAATGGATTTAAAATATAACTTTATTTGTTCCTAGTCTATCAAGAACTCTAGTTTACATGTACTGTTTAGGAGAATTATGGTCCAGTGTGAGACTATTCATCCATTTGAGCATTTACTAACTATGTCTACTATATGCCAAAACTGAATACCTGTCAAAAGTTATGTGTATTTATTCTCCATATTCTAATCTATTTCTCTCCATATTCTTGCATATCTATAAATTTTGATGAGTCTAGCAATATCATGCTATCTCTACATATATTTTACAATTTGGTACTTCAAACCTCTTGAGAGTAGGTCTCTTTTGCCATGAGTGTGGGAACTATATCTGTTTTGTTCTCCACTACATTCCCTAGAGCCATGCCTCCCAAGATGATAAAGCCTCTGCTACCTGCTTTGATTCACTTATTTCTTTACAAGCTGCCATTTTATCTCAATTTGTTTCAAAATACAAAGTGAGTAAAAGTAGCACTAAATGACCTCCTTGCAACTACATATTCAGTTATATTAAAATAAGAAGTGATAAATACTTATTACATAATATTTTAGTCATTCATTTATATAAACACAAAACATGATTTGAACATCTCCTGTCAGGCACCCTGCTGGGTAGAAAGAATGAAAAAGATAAATAAGACAAAGTCTATTCCCTGAGGAAGCTCACAAATTATTAGAGAAAACATCCTATTATGAAAATCTAATATACAGGGACATTCAGGAGATGCACAGAGGATATTATAGGATCATGGCAAAGAATGCACCTATCTCACTACAGTAGTTTCTACACGAGTATTTTCCTAAATAATAAGTAATTATCTGTTAAAAAAAATCTTCCTAACATACAAAAATATTCTTCTCCTACTATTTTATGTACATAGTAGGTGTTTTTGTATCATTTAAAAAAAACTACCCCATCTCTACAAACCTGTAACATAATTCTTTTCAGATGTTACAAACACTCTCTTAGGCAAGAATACAAAAACCAGTCACATTTTATCAACAATTATAACTCAAGCCTATCACTTTACCTAAACAGTTGAATTATTTGAAACATTTCCAGTTTACCAATTAACAGACTACTTCATTCTGTGGATATTTATTGAACATCTATTACTTGACAGACCCTGGGAAAGAATGGGTCTAATATTCTCTGCTCTCAAGAACTCATTGTAATAATGCGATTTCATTATCATCACATTACTAAGGCAATAATATATTTTGGCTCTATCTTTGCTTTAGGACAATTAAGGAATTTTCTATCCATACCAAAGAACTAAAATTATAATCACTGTGTATGTTTTCAGTTAAAAGTTTAGTAGCATACATTGACATTTTTGCTAAATATTTTGGAAATAAATGAAAGCAGAAATAAATTATTAAATAAAACAATTCTATGTTAAGCTGTAGCAGGAAAAAAATTCAGTAAACATTAATTAGCTCCACATGAAAGCATTGCCTGAGATTTGAGTGAAATAAAAACATACTAATGGGGAGAAAAGGAAAGCTAGTCC
Organism: Cervus canadensis; assembly: GCF_019320065.1. Lineage (NCBI taxonomy): Eukaryota > Metazoa > Chordata > Mammalia > Artiodactyla > Cervidae > Cervus > Cervus canadensis. The sequence continues at coordinate 28,344,473 of NC_057389.1, read as the reverse complement.
AATAAACTTTACAAGGTAGCAGGCATTACTTCTAATCACTTGAAATGATGGTTTACTTTTTAATGATAATATTGTATGTACATAATAACATTTTTATATTTAGATAAACCTGGTTTTCACTTAGGTTAAAAATAACAGGCTAACAGGCCAAGCAAGATATCTCCAAAATAATCACACTATAAAATCTCTCTTTTCTTACAAAGTAAGTTCTTCATTACTAAATTTTCCTCCAACATTTCTGATCTTATTCTGTACTCCCCTTCAGAAAAATCAACAGGTAGACACACTTCATAGAATCTGTCACAGAAGAGAAGAAACCAACACAGGTTTATGTGGAAACCATCCCTGCACTTTCTCCATCAGTTCTCAAGGATGAACTATAGCAATGCCTGGAAACACATTAGAAATGATGGTGCTCATTCTTTTTCTAAAGTTAATTATTATAGCTGATCTAAAATCTTGTTAGTTTAAAATAAAAAGTATAAGAAGCCATACAAAGTAAATTTGTGGCACTATGTAATTTTATAAAGCAAACATATGGTTATTATAAAGTAACCACCACCATCTCAGAAGCCCAAGCCACAAGCCCCATTTCGATCAGAACCTCTTTCTACCTCTCATTGTCCTTGACAAGTACAGTAATCATTTTATTGTGGTTTTTATAGCTTTGTCATCCAAAAGTACATTCCTACACGCTATTAACTGCTGATTTCTAAAGGTACACGTATTTTACAGTTGGTACTCCATACAGATCGTAAATAAAGTATTTTAAAACATAAATGTAAGAAGATCAAAATTTTACTTATTTAAATGCTTCCTCTCTTTTTTTCTCACAGTAAGTATGAACTGGGTGATTTTTTCTTAAAGAAAAAGATATTAATTAACACTGCATCTATAATTATTTCGCAAACAAAATGATACAATGACAAAAATCTGTATTCTTAAACAGGCAATGGTTAGAAAACAAATCAAAAAAAGTTCAAAACCAAAAGTTAAAATAATGTTTCTGGGATAACTGTTATCAAAAAAAGTTATTAGAAATTATAGAATGGCTCAAAATAACATCTATTTGCTTTACCTATCTCTCTTTTAGTATGCATTTTTACCAAAAAAAAGTTTTTCATGGGAAGTACTAAATATGTTTATGAATATAACATGGTGACATGAAAACATATGACCACTTCAAATTTACTGTTTTTTATTTTCTAATTTTAGAAGATTAGAACTCACTGTAAGGTGAAATTTAATCTGCTTTCAAGTAACTTTCTTGAATATAAAATTAACTATAGATACTTGGAAAATACAGACATATATAGACAAAAATAAAAATCACGCATAATCCCAACATCAAAAGATAACCACTTTTAACATTTTAGCCTATTTTTTTAATTAAAAGGATTGTTCATAATTTACCTTATTATGTGTCCACTATTTCTCTTTAAAAATTAGTTTATTCTTTCATTATCCATTCAATCTCATAGATAAATGAAGACTATAAGATAACAGGACTTTTAAAATGCATCAGAATTTACACATGCAAGTATTTTTTATTCTAAAAATGCAGCTAATAAATAAAATATTTTTAAGAATTTTTTGACAACCATCTTGAAATTCAAAGGGTATATATATTAATCACTATTCTAAAATGGTTCCCAATTAACATAACAATATAACATGACAGAATTTTACCAAAATCTGATTGTTTGTTCCTGTTTCCTATTTCTTCCCTGAGTCTTTCAAACTTCACCTGCACCTTAACATGAATCATGTTGGTCATTCAAAAATCGTCTACGATTAAGAATTTAGGAAATCCCCACTTTCTAACACCATACACAAAAATAAACTCAAAATGGATTAAAGATCTAAATGTAAGACCAGAAACTATAAAACTCCTAGAGGAGAACATAGGCAAAACACTCTCCGACATAAATCACAGCAAGATCCTCTATGACCCACCTCCCAGAATATTGGAAATAAAAGCAAAACTAAACAAATGGGACCTAATGAGACTTAAAAGCTTTTGCACTACAAAGGAAACTATAAGTAAGGTGAAAAGACAGCCCTCAGATTGGGAGAAAATAATAGCAAATGAAGAAACAGACAAAGGATTAATCTAAAAAATATACAAGCAACTCCTGCAGCTCAATTCCAGAAAAATAAATGACCCAATCAAAAAATGGGCCAAAGAACTAAACAGACATTTCTCCAAAGAAGACATACAGATGGCTAACAAACACATGAAAAGATGCTCAACATCACTCATTATTAGAGAAATGCAAATCAAAACCACAATGAGGTACCATTACACGCCAGTCAGGATGGCTGCTATCCAAAAGTCTACAAGCAATAAATGCTGGAGAGGGTGTGGAGAAAAGGGAACCCTCTTACACTGTTGGTGGGAATGCAAACTAGTACAGCCGCTATGGAAAACAGTGTGGAGATTTCTTAAAAAACTGGAAATAGAACTGCCATATGACCCAGCAATCCCACTTCTGGGCATACACACTGAGGAAACCAGATCTGAAAGAGACACGTGCACCCCAATGTTCATCGCAGCACTGTTTATAATAGCCAGGACATGGAAGCAACCTAGATGCCCATCAGCAGATGAATGGATAAGGAAGCTGTGGTACATATACACCATGGAATATTACTCAGCCGTTACAAAGAATTCATTTGAATCAGTCCTAATGAGATGGATGAAACTGGAGCCCCTTATACAGAGTGAAGTAAGCCAGAAAGATAAAGAACATTACAGCATACTAACACATATATATGGAATTTAGAAAGGTGATAACGATAACCCTATATGCAAAACAGAAAAAGAGACACAGAAATACAGAACAGACTTTTGAACTTTGTGGGAGAATGTGGGGGTGGGATATTTCAAAAGAACAGCATGTATACTATCTATGGTGAAACAGATCACCAGCCCAGGTGGGATGCATGAGACAAGTGCTCCGGCCTGGTGCACTGGGAAGACCCAGAGGAATCGGGTGGAGAGGGAGGTGGGAGTGGGGATCGGGATTGGGAATACATGTAAATCCATGGCTGATTCATATCAATGTATGACAAAACCCACTGGAAAAAAAATAATAATAATTAAAAAAAAAAAAAAAAGAATTTAGGAAATCCCATCCACAAAAATTACCATAAAAGTGTTACAGGAAACAAACATTTCTAAAAATCCAATTGCAATATAAAATTACATAAGCCAAACTCTACCTTTACAGCAACCTCCATTTAAAAAAAAATTTAGAGATGTATTACCATTTAAAGATGTATTACCATTAAAAATAAATTGACTTAAAAAGGGATAATAAAAATTCCATCTAAGAAATCAAATCTCTTAAAACTAATGTTAAAGATAAAATTAAGGAACACCTGATAAAACACGTGCTAATTGATAACAAACTGCAAAATCCAAATACTGAATTTTTTCTAAACTACATTTTCTTAGGACCAAATTAAATATGGAGGAGTTATTTTTCCTATAAAATTTACTCTCATTTCACTCCTACCTCTGGTCATTGCTTGTTTTCTTTCTTTTTTTGCTTGTTTTCAAAAACCTTGAAATATTTAAGTGAGCTTCTAAAGTTAACAAGTGTGAGTACTCTCTGAAACATTGAAAGTGCCTTATGAATGCAAAATGATTATGACGATAATGGCTAAGGCAATGACAATGGTGATTTATCTAATGCTTCCGAGAAGGAGATACTAATTAGTTCAGTGGTCCTTTAAAGATCTCCATGGTGAATAGACGGTTGCATCTTTCTATACAATGGGATTTTGAAAAAATGCTTATATAATTAATTTCTCAAGATGTAGATTCATAAATACTGTATGTCATTTACAGCAGAACACTGGTACTCTCTAACGCCATCTAGTTGTCAAAATTAGTGGTTATTTTAAAAATTTATCCCATTAAGAGCAGGCCAAATCTAGGCATGTCTTTCTTGATGTTAGAGACAGATGGGTATTTTACTCTAGTCAGAATCTTCACTCTCTTCATGGTTGGGTCTCTGTTTTCCTTTGCTGCCATTACCCAAGGGTGAAAAAGGAGAATCAGATTGTTCAAATAAATGCCATGTCCTGGGCCCTGTCTTACCTGCCTTTTCTGTGCTTTTTCTTTATATGCAGCAGCATCCCTTTCACTCACCTTGTCCCCAAGAGCTAGTGTTTAGCACACAGCAAGCTTTATGAGCACAATCAATATCCGATGAAGTAATCCCAAGCAGTCCCACTTTAATCAGTTTAGTACACGTTTAAAGTATTACACAGTCCCTGTCAGATGCCCAAGATTTTCACTGAAGTCTGCATACTCATCCTTGTGCTATGTTTGAGGTTATAATTCTGGCTATTTCCACTCTCCAGTCTAAGGCTGAAATACTTCCTTTGGAAGAACAAGTTTCTTTTCCCTTTTGAGGCCTGGTTCTGATCTTAAAGGGTATTTACACAGAATGATGCCACCCTTTCACCAACTAAACATACATCCCTCCGGTAAATTTTTAGGTACTTAAAATCGATATTTCCTCAGGCTCCAGGCCTAATTCCACTTCCTCTAAACCAAGGAAACTGGTTTTCCTCCATCCCAAACTCAGTCTGCATGTCTCATGGTCAGTTCTGCAAACAGTGTTTTCCTAGCCCCTTTAAAGCACAGTCTCACTGAAACTTCCCAGGTGGTCCAGAGGCTAAGATTCTGAGCTCCCAATGCAGCAGGCCCAGGTTCGATCCATGGTCAGGGAACTAGATCCCACCTGCCACAACTAAGATTTAGCATGATATAACTAAGGGATCCCACATACCACAGTGAAGATTGAGGATTCCGTGGCTCTGAAACTGAGACCCGGTACAGTGCAGCCAAATAAGTTTTAAAAACAAAACGAAACAGTCTTGCCATTATTAAATGCCACTTTTCCCTGAAGAAAATCTACTCCCCCTGTCCCCCACCTTTCTCCTACAATTCTACTTCCTTGTGCCATCAACTCTCTAAAATCACATTTATAATTCTTCTTAAAAAACACTCAATATACATAACCTAGTCAAGGATACCCACTGCCCTGAAGAAGTAAAAAAAAAAACCTCATATTTTCATTTTTTGTCCAGACTTTTCTGCTCTCTTATCTTGTATTTCCTTTAATTCACAATAAATTTACTTATGGAACTGAATTCAGTGAGTGGATATTTAGCCTTATGATAATGTAAGTCAAAGTTGTAAAAAGAATAATGTAATACTTCTATATATTTTTAAATGGAAATGCAGAAGAACTTTTATAACATTCTTATGATGACTTTTTTGTGGAATAATTACTACTTAATTTTTATAAATAGGCAATTACACAAATCAGGCACACTTAAAGGTAGGAAACACGTCTAATAGGTTGAAATTAGGACTACTCTCCTGCCCAAAGCTTCATCAACAACACTCACACATCCATTTGTGTTTCACTTTTAAATTGATAAGCCTATTTCCCAAGAAAAAAACAATAATTCCTTAAGTACCAAAGGAAAAAAATGGATGGTCCAATATATTTTTCAAGAACAGTGGTTAAAAAGAAAACTGACAATATAGTTTAGTAAAATAGTATAGAAACTTACGTAATCATGGAAGGCTTTTGCTTCACTTGAATGTTCACATGTTTCCCGTCTTTCTGGAGCTGCACAGTACAGATCCCAAAATACACTAAAAAAGTAATTATGGAAAAATTAAGAAAATCACATAATGTCAAACGAGAGAGCACAATTCCAAAAACAGAAGGCAAATATTCCTTACACAATATGTGTTTTCTTCTTTAGGACAAATATTTATTTGAAAGATTTAAATTCAGAGAAGGCTCTTGTAGTAATAGGTATAACCTAGCCATCACACAGAAATGCTAAGATTTTTCTAAAATGACAATAAAAAAAAATTTTAACTGTCATTCTTAATTGTCTTAAGAATGACTTAAACATTTGATTGAAATAATTATAACACTTTTCACAACTTTCCCATGAAGAATAAAATATTTTTTTAATACCAATTTAATCATTAAGGAATAAAGTAACTTTATTTTTAAAAGTGAAATTCACTTTTTCAAGATAATTTTAATGTCCAATCCCCAGGCCAATACCCTAACCATTAGGTCACATCTGCCAAATAAACATATTTTCTTAAAATATCCTCTGGTTTTCCTTTGTAATTACCAAGATATGTTGGTCAATTTGAAAATTTAAAAATTCACACTTTCTTTTTTTCTTCCTATTCAAGAGCAATAAAAGCAAAACAGAACTGGTTGGGAAAAATAATTATACTGCTTACAAAACACAGCCCCAATCATGTTTCATAAAATTAACAATGAACATGAACAAGGGATTAAAATCAAGAAAGCAAATGTCTGAAAGTCCTAATGATAAACAAAAGCAGTTTTACTGATTAACAAATATTTTTTTACTGTACATTTTCCTCTCTAGAGAATTGGAAAGTATGCTAAGCCAAATGGTTAATGGCATAAGTTTAGGAATAGGACATATCTGAGATAGAAGCTGGCCCTGCCACCTACTAGTTCAATTTATTTAAACAAGAAACAATTTTCTCCTCTATAAAATGGGGCTGTTGAGAAAATTAAATTGTATAGAATAAGCACAGGGTCTTACAGTAAACATATTATTATTAATAAAACTAACACCATAATTAGCTTGCACAAAAACTTAAAATGCATACATATTGTTAAGGCAGGTCACTGGGCTGAGGGCACAGCTAAAAATGGCACAACAAAGCTTGTAAGTCAAACTGGTCTCTTTGTTTTGACCTTTGAAGTCTCATTTCATCTGGATCTCTCTCCTGAGCTAGGATAAAACATTCTCTAGGCATTATAACAATTAATTCAGTAAAATAAATTACTCTTAGAGGCAAAATATATGAAAGATTAAGTACTGACATTTATTTCCTTTTAAATTTCTACAATAAGCTAGAAATACAAAGCAAACAATAAAGACCAAATTAATTCAAATAATTTCAATTCCTGAACTAGAGTGCAAGCAGTTTAAAGTTGTGCGTGGCTTTCCTATATCCCTTTTGGGATAAAAAGTATAATAATTATACACAGACAAGGATACAGATTAAAGTTTTCCACCTGGATCAGGTGTGTTATGAATTATCATGTACTGCAATTATACTTATTTTCACGTTCTTAAGGAACTTCAAAGTTCTTAAAACCAAAATTTTATAATGGCTGTCTTTAAATTGTATTTAATCACAGAATATTATGCAATATTATGACAATGTTTCTCTTTATGGATTTAACAAGTGGTCAAAAATTTATAAGAGCCAGAATAAGGATAATAAAACAAATTACTAAAGTAGCATAACTTTATATATAGTGTTTCTAATAGTCCTACATTATTAGATGTATAAAAAATGGATCAAAATATACACTATTTTCTTGAATAAAGGTAAAGAAATATATCCTTTTAAAGACATTTACCCAAAGAATAAATACACAGTTCTACAATAACAGAGACAAGGTGAAGTCTTAACCACTGGACTGCTAGGGAAGTCCCTAAATTATTTTTAAAACAGCATACAGGTATTAAAAATACTCTAAAAAAGACTCAGAGTTATTATGGCCAAAAAAAGTTTTCTTATTAACAAAGTAAAATTTGTCTCAATTTCCTTTCCAATCCTTTGTATTTAGTGGAAAATTCCAAGTTGTTGTTGTTTGTTTGTTTGTTTAAAATGTTTTATTTATTTTTTCCCCAATTATTTTTATTAGTTGGAGGCTAATTACTTTACAATATTGTAGTGGTTTTTGCCATACATTGACATGAATCAGCCATGGATTTACATGTGTTCCCCATCCCGATCCCCCCTCCTGCCTCCCTCCCCATCCCATCCCTCTGGGTCATCCCAGTGCACCAGCCCTGAGCACTTGTCTCATGCATCCAACCTGGGCTGGTGATCTGTTTCATACTTGATAATATACATGTTTCGATGCTGTTCTCTCAGAACATCCCACCCTCGCCTTCTCCCACAGAGTCCCGAAAGTCTGTTCTATACATCTGTGTCTCTTTTTCTGTTTTGCATATAGGGTTATTGTTACCATCTTTCTAAATTCCATATATATGTGTTAGTATACTGTATTGGTCTTTATCTTTCTGGCTTACTTCACTCTGTATAATGGGCTCCAGTTTCATCCATCTCATTAGAACTAATTCAAATGAATTCTTTTTAATGGCTGAGTAATATTCCATTGTGTATATGTACCACAGGTTATTTATTTTTTTTTACAATGTCTTCCCACCTAATCTTCCTTTGTATTCCACATTCCTTCCCTACTCTCTAACACATTTCACTTTTTCTATAGAGTCTGACCACTTCTGTTGTTTACTTTCTTTCTTGCTAACATGATTAATTCCGTGCTTACTGTGGTTATACTCCTCTTTCTATCATAGTTGTTGCCTACATTGTCTTATATTGATGTTTAGTTTCACAAATTCAAATAAATAATTAGCTATGCAATGCCTATTACAGGCAAGACATATAAGAGAAGTAAGAAGTAGTCTTCCACTTACAAATATTATATATCATTCTAGTGAGCCTGCTGATTAATTCCAACACAATTATTTTCACATGGCTGTTTGGTTATTCTTAGCTACACCTGATGTCATTATTAGATTCAAAGATCGTCAGAGTGCTGGATGCTGCAAAACTTGACTTTTCCAATGCCAGGGGATAGAAACTGGATTCTTATGATAACCTTAGTTATTGGTTCATTTTTTCTGCAATATTATACATATTTAATCACAGGATATAAATACATGAGCCCAAAGTTATTCCAAAAGGTTTTTATATATAAAATTAAATTTAAAAGTTTCTTCCACTAAAAGTTTAAATAGGAAGTTTTAAAAAGTGTGTATTTTTAAATTATACAAATAAAAAAGGACATTAATTTCAGGCAAAAGAAGTTCCTTGGCATTTGTATCCCTGAAATTCATGGAAGAGAGCTTTTATTAAAGCATATTAACAGGAAACATGTTTTCAAGACGGATTTGATCACCATGAGTATAATGAACACGGGAGAGAGGCATAAAAATTACAACAGTTCTGGGCATGATGCAAACTGAGAGAAGAAAAGAAATCACAAGGGACATCATATTAGGAACAAGAAAAGTAGTTCCAGAAAAATCACACACTTCCCCTAAGCCATACTAAAGGGAGAAACTTCTCTCCTCTCCAAGGCCTCTGCCCCTCATTTCTCCCGTAATTTATTCTACATTTTTGTTCATGTTTGTTCTCTTTCAGCATCTTCAATCTCCCCTGCTCTTTTTACCTCCATCTATATACTTGCTGAAATCTATTCTAAAAATAAAAATACAAAAATGCCAAGTCCTGTTCTGTGTTGTTAATCCTGAAACTACTATACCTATCATCACATACTCAACTATTCTTCATAACCCTGGAGCTGGAAAAATGGAACATAACAGTATCCTAAATTTCATGTTCACTATTCCACTGAAACTGTTCTCCCCAAGAAGACCTAAGAAAACCTTAGTTCCCAATTTAGGAAAACTTTTTTTTTTTTTAACTTATACCTGCTGCAGAATTTACTCTCTCCTTTGAACACCTTTTCTAGTTTCCACATATTATTCTTTCCTGATTACCCTCCTTCCTCTCTAAGTATTTTCTTTGGAGGCTCCTCTTTATCTGTTTACACTTAAAGTTGACCTTCCCCAGAGTCCCAACCCCAGGCCCTATTCTTACTTGTTACACTGTATATTACTATAATTGTGGATACACGTCATTATAACATTTGCTCAAGGCCACAGAATGTACAACACCAGAAATGAACTGTAATGTAAATTATGGACTTGGAGTGATTATAGTGTGTTAATGTAGGTTCATCAGTTACAACAAGGGTACCACTCTGGTGGGGAATGTTGATTATGGGGAGGCTATACATTGTGGAAGCAGGAGTCATATGGGAAATCTCTACCTTCTCCTCAATTTTGCTGTGAACTGACTGAAAACTACTCTAAAAAATAAAGTATTAATTTTGAAAAGAAAAAAACAAAGAGATCTTTGAAACAACTGGGGAAAAAAAGTCAGGACCCTGTTGGATTTAAGGCCCATAGTCATGGTTAACTACACACAATGATCAGAAAAGCTTAGGATCTGGGCAATGTCCTGAAAGAGGGGATCCTTAGCTTTTCATCAGTTCTCAGAGGACCCCATGACTTCAAAATCATTAAGAATCATTCATTTATATCGATAAAGCAGGCACCTCAAAAGGTAGTAGTTTTAGGGAAGAACATTAAAAACACTGAAAATAATGTACCTTTTGCATGTGCCAGACTCAAATGAAAATAAATATGACCTAAAATATTTATGTGCCCTTTATTTACAATTTCTTTGATATCTATAACTAAGTAAAAATTACTTAAAATATCAAAACCACAGAGAAAGGGCTCCCCTGAGTCTAAGAGTCACAGAAAAAGGAAGAGCAATAGCAGATTCAAGAGCTGCACCTACTGATAAAAAAGACCAAAAAAACTGAAGTCTGACAGAAGCAAAAAGTCAAAGTATTCAGTGAATTATTATCAACCATCTACAGTAAGAGGATAGGTTAGATTCATGAGGAAGGGAGTAAAAGAGAAATGGGTGCAAGAAACGGCATTAATTCTACAATGAAAAACTTAAAATCTTATTTTGTTAGCCCACTGATCCAATAGGGACAGACCTCCAACATGGTTTCTTGTGTCACTTTATAGACATAATAGGGAACATATAAAACCTACGGGTGTCGATAAGTGGGGAACCTCAATTACATTCAGCAGTTAAGCACTTACAGTCTACATCTAGATATCATAAAAACAGCTTAAGTAAAGTGAAAAACTGACTTTTAAAACATTATGTTACAAGACATCAGTCTTAAGCCCCAGGAAAACAGCACAATGATCGTGCTTAACTGCAAGGAACCGTTATTCCAAATACAGGAACAACTCTGAACCAAAGGACTGCACCTGTTCCTGCCATACGTATTTCAGACTAACAAGGGAAACCCACAATCATAACTGACCAAGTGCGGTTCCATTCACCATGGAACTTCTAGTAAAGCATGTTTTCAGGAGAGAGATTAAAAAGATGATGACATTAAGTAACAGACCAAGGAAACCACATCCACGGCACTAGAAGAGAACTTTTATTTTTGTTTTTTCGTTCTAAGTATGATGCTGAGAGGTGAGTGTATAATGTACTGAACAGGAAATGCTCCTAAATGAAGAAATTTTTTGAAAAAAGAAAAGAAAAAGCTTAGCTTGTCCATTTGAATACCTAGACTAATAATTGCTGCTGCACAAAAGTCACAAACCTGGGTGTACTGGTGCTGCAATAAAATTTATAAGTTCTGATATCAACTGAACCTTTAATACTGACTGACCATTTGTGTGTACATTCCTAGGCAGTTCTATCTCTGAATCTATCTAGAACTCTTTCAAACTTTTTTAGACTATTCTAAAAATTCACCACAACCACCACCACCACCACCTTCAGTATCTTCAGGTTTAGATGAAGTCACAAGGGTGGGGCCCTCATGATGCAATTAGTGCCCTTACAAAAACAGCCACCAGAGAGCTAGTCAGTTAGTTAGTATGTGCTTGCTCTGTCTCTCTCTATATATCCATGTGAGGACACAGTAGGAAGGCAGCTATCTACAAGCCAGGAAGAGTTCTCATTAGAAACACACCATGCTTGGCAGATTGAACTTGGGACTTCTGGCCTCCAGAACTGTGAGAAATTAATTTCTGCTGTTTAAGCCATCCAGTATATGGTACTTCCTTATGGTAACCAGAGTTGACTAATACAAACATAATTATAGCTGGAGATTCCACATTGGTCACAATTCCATCTTGACTTAATAGCTGTATCTTTAAGTTAACTACTTAATGCTGGTTTTGAGCTTGTTTTTTTAATTTTTATAAGTGCTACCTTTCAGAAAATAATTGCAGAAAATGAAAAAGTATAAATGAGAAGCATGAAACCATAAACAGGTACGTGCAAGCCTAGCGAAATGCATCATCAATCTAATGAAAATGGAATAAAAGATACTTACCACCACCAAGAATGTAAGAATCCTGGTGGCTCCCCCAACGTGATGTTCTTTTCCCATCTTATCTAAAATGAATAAAATAGATATTAAACACTCCTAATAATACTTTCCCCACACATATGAGAAAGCAATATTTTCCCATATAAAATATTAAGATAGTATATAGGATTTTAATCATTTTCATGTTATTCTTTACCCAAGTTTTACAAATACTCATTTTATATTATAATTTGATGATTGAATAGTCTGAGAGAAGATGCCACAATTATTTTCCTGAATTTGTTTCCCACTGTGCCAGAATTTCAGAAGGTATTTCAGGATCTTAAGGCACATGAAAATCACAATTATTAACACCAATATGGAAATCAGCTATCACCACTAACCCAGACATTTGCAAGGACTTGGGCTTAATATGTACAGACTACAAATTAAACTTCAAGGATTGAATTTTTGAATAAGTTTCTGATTTGAGGGAATGGAACTGAGAAGGCATATGTAAGAATTTTAAAAGATGGTGATATTAACTTTCCAATTATTTATATTTCAGATGAGTTGAAGTTCACCATAATAAAAATTTAAAACAAGGTCAATATTCTCAAAATTAAAAGGTTTGATTAAATTCTTTTTCCAAATTAAATTTAAAAATTGCAAAAGTTGAGTGTGTATTTATACAGTGCCCTTTCTAAGCACTGGATAGCTTTAAGAAGAAAAGATAAAAATCTTTGCATTCAAAGAGATTCCGTTTTAGTAGGAAGGACTGCTGCTGTTTAGTCGCTAAGTCATGTCTGACTCTTTATGACCCCATAGACTAGCCTGCCAAGCACCTCTGTCCATGGGATTTCCCAGCAAGAATACTAGAGTGAGTGGTCATTTCCTTCTCCACAGGATCTTCCTGACCCAGGGATCGAACCCACAACTCCTGCATTGTAGGTGGATTCTTCACCACTAAAGAGAAACTCAGAAGGGAAAACAGACCATAACAAACACCCCTGTCCCATCCCCCCCAAAAAAGACTGTATTTATACGAGAAGTATAAGGTGACAAATGCTATGGAGGAAAATAAAGCAGTGAAGGAGGATAAAGAGAACAGACAAACTGTAAGAAGTTATCATTTTAGCTAAGGTGATCCAGCTTCAAGAACAAACAACTCTTATATATAAGTGTAGCTTTTAGTTTTTTAAATAACTAAAAAATAATTTAACAATACTCCAGTCAATAAAATGTGTCCTTGTATATTTTTGAGATTAATTGAGCTGCAGGAGGAGTTTTTAATCTCAAAAATATACAAGCAACTCCTGCAGCTCAATTCCAGAAAAATAAATGACCCAATCAAAAAATGGGCCAAAGAACTAAACAGACATTTCTCCAAAGAAGACATACAGATGGCTAACAAACACATGAAAAGATGCTCAACATCACTCATTATCAGAGAAATGCAAATCAAAACCACAATGAGGTACCATTACACGCCAGTCAGGATGGCTGCTATCCAAAAGTCTACAAGCAATTAAATGCTGGAGAGGGTGTGGAGAAAAGGGAACCCTCTTACACTGTTGGTGGGAATGCAAACTAGTACAGCCGCTATGGAAAACAGTGTGGAGATTTCTTAAAAAACTGGAAATAGAACTGCCATATGACCCAGCAATCCCACTTCTGGGCATACACACTGAGGAAACCAGATCTGAAAGAGACACGTGCACCCCAATGTTCATCGCAGCACTGTTTATAATAGCCAGGACATGGAAGCAACCTAGATGCCCATCAGCAGATGAATGGATAAGGAAGCTGTGGTACATATACACCATGGAATATTACTCAGCCATTAAAAAGAATTCATTTGAACCAGTCCTAATGAGATGGATGAAACTGGAGCCCCTTATACAGAGTGAAGTAAGCCAGAAAGATAAAGAACATTACAGCGTACTAACACATATATATGGAATTTAGAAAGATGGTAACGATAACCCTATATGCAAAACAGAAAAAGAGACACAGAAATACAGAACAGACTTTTGAACTCTGGGAGAATGTGAGGGTGGGATATTTCAAAAGAACAGCATGTATACTATCAAGGGTGAAACAGATCACCAGCCCAGGTGGGATGCATGAGACAAGTGCTCGGGCCTGGTGCACTGGGAAGCCAGAGGAATCGGTGGAGGGAGGTGGGAGGGGGGATCGGGATGGGGAATCGTGTAAATCTAATGGCTGATTCATATCAATGTATGACAAAAAAAAAAAAAAGTAAAATGTGTCCACTGGCCCTTACCACTGCTAGGAAGCAAACAACTATAAATACTGACTGATTAACAGAATTCTTTCCATCACCTACTATGGAAGAAGTTATCCCAACAGGATAAAAGACAAAAATATTTTAAAATAAAAACTTGTAAGTGATTCTAAATGTTAAAACAAAAAAACCCTCTTTAAGGAAGAGATGTAAAACTTAAGCATAGTTAAAATCACTAAAACCGATAGCATTTTTAGAGTGCTTATGCACACGAAATATAAATCTTTCGAAAGATTAGATTTAGAGTGCTTATGCACACGAAATATAAATCTTTCGAAAGATTAGATTTAGAGTGCTTATGCACACGAAATATAAATGAAAACTTTAATGTAAGAAAGTAATTTGCTGTCAAAAACCAGAGAAATTCTCTGAAGATTAGAAAATTATGTATGTGATAGCCATTTTAAGAGCTAAAAAGTGAAACTCTAAGAATTAATCACTTTAAATTTATAAAGTCTAAACATAAACAATGAACCAGAACATGTTATATAAATGGAAGTCAGACCCTAACTTGAATTTTCCTAAGTAGTAACATTCAAAATTTTTTTAAAATCTACACTACCTTTTATCTGAAAGTTTCAGGTAATCAATATTTTATCTTTTTTGGTTCATGAAAAATAAGAAATGGTACTTAATGAGTCTTATGAGAAATAAAGCTCTGATGTCCTGCTAAAGTTATAACTTAGTCAAAAACCTGTGTCTCATCTTTTCTCTCAATCTTTTCTCTTACCATCTTTTCCCAAGTCAATGTCTTCTTGAAGGGGCATAATGATGGACCTCACAGATACGCCCCAGACATACTAATATTCCTAATAACTGGAATTATCTTAAGCATAAAAACCGGAAGTTTTTCAAAGTAGAGTCCTTACGTTTCATCTCAGCTCATCTTGGCTTTACCTAATACAACTGTGAAATACTTAAAAGGAGAATGTGAGATGACTTATGAAGAGTCAAAGCGGCATGACTAGGTCTGAATGACAGACTGCTAGAGGTTATTAGACTCAGTCTAACCAGAGTCATGCTGCACTGCATCACCTACTAAGCAGTCTCTTTCTTGCACTTTCACAACTTCTACAGTCATCAGATGTAACCTATGTGGTTTATATTTGATATGGTCTTCTACAAGAGGAAGCCTGAAGTTAATGTATTTGTATTTTAAACAGTATAACATCTTATTACTCCTAAGAGAAACAAAATGTTTCACAAACATCATCTCTTTCATCCTCAAAATATTCTTTTCTATATCATGAGTGAAGTTCATCTTTCTCACTTTAAATCACAGGTCTGTGGAAGAATCAGCTAAAACTTCAGTCAAACATACTTAACACAAAAGTCATCCTTTCACAGTTATTCAGTGAACAACAACCAATGTGCAAGGTATTTACAAAGAGGAGATGGTTCTACACTGGAATATGTTTCCACAGTGAATGGCAGTCTTTTGCCTCTAAGCTAATTACTATTCTTGTTACATGCGTGCTGAGTTGTGTCCAACTCTTTGTGATCTCATGGATTGTAACCTGCCAGGCTCCTCTGTCCATGGGATTTTCCAGGCAAGAATAGTGGTTGGGTTGCCATTTTCTCCTCCAGGGGATCTTCCCAACCCAGGGATCGAACCCATGTCTCCTGCATTGGCAGGTGTATCCTTTACCACTGAGCCATCTGGGAAGCCCCAAATACTACCCCAGATAATACTTATTTAGAGGAAGCATTAGATGACATTCAGGAAAACAGAACCTGATCTACAGAAAACTGTCACATTTACTGTGGCACTGTTAAAATGAAAATTGGAAACAACCTGAAAAACATTTACCAACAGTGAAGGCAAAATAAAATTTACTACTTAAACACTACAGAATAGTGTGTGATCATTAAAGAGAATAAGATAAATCTATATGGAAAAAGGGCTATGATAGACTGGTTTTTCAAATGAGATTAAGAAAGGCTACAAAATAATACATACATCATAATACATACCTTTTCTGTTTTACCTTTTCTGTTTAAACATATGTGTGAATATGTATGTATGAACTTCATTGTATGTATGTTTAAAAAATGACACCAAACTTACAACTATTGTCTCTGAAAAAGGTAAAGGACTTTCATTTTGAAGTCATATTCATACATATAGTTTAATTTTTTTAGCAAACATAATGATGGATGAGGTTGAGGAATAGTCAGAAAACACCTCTAAATGTCAAAAGTCACTTTAGAAACAATTCTTCTGCTATTTATGAAGAGGCATTTTCTGTTGTACTGAGTTTCATGGGCTTCAGACTTGTTCAAGTGCTTAAGTGGTATCTATGCAAATAACTTCTATTTTTTCTTCTTGTATTATTGCAGCCTCTGTGTGTATTCCCTAGTCCTTAGGCTTTTGCTCTTTAAATCATCCACCTCCCTTCCTTCCATCATCAGTCCAGCTAAACCTTGTAAATTGCAAGGCCAATGCCTACCACCATACCTTACATCCGAGGGCCTTGTCTGTGATTAGGCAGCGTCTCTGTAATATGATCTAGTGCTTTCAGCATTTCTACATAAATGCAGAGCCAAACAATGAATCATGAATGAATGGTATATTGGCAAGAATAAGATATGCCATATGGTTTATAAATGAAAATTATAAATTTCAATGAACATAACTCTCTGATACAGCAATTCTTCTAGGAATTTATTAATATGGTCACATGTGCAAAGTTACATATAAAACAATTTTTAATGAAACATCATTTGTAATTGCAAAAGACTGGAAACAATATAAATGTCCATTAGTAAGGGGACTGGTAAACTATACTATGGCACAGGTCATAGAATGAAAAATGCTACAACCACAAAAAGAGAATATTTATAAAGTTTAGCGAACTGATAGAAAACAACTGAAGTAAAACAAAAATGAAAGCACAGTAAGTGTGTATAATAAAAAATCTGTGATACACACACACGCACATACATACACATATACTTATTATTTCATCATTATTTGCTCTGGCAAGGTATACTAGTCATTTACCTATTACCTCTCAGCCCCACACCCACCCTCCTATATCCTCCATTCTACACTCAGTATTTGGATTCTGAAAATTAGATTTCCTTGGCCCCTAGCCAGCTAGTTTCCCTTAAGTTCTATCAGGAGATACCAACAGATCAAAGGGCAGGAGGAAGAAGAGAAGCTTCCTGCCCCTGGCTCCAAGAGAAGTGGTTGCTTGCTGCAGAAGTGGCAGCAAAGTAGAGGTGGGGCAATTCTGGATGCTGGCAGCACCTTTTGTGGGGGGGGGGGTTCTAGCTTGGTCAGTGTGGGACCACTTTAGATGATCTAGATCTACTCAACAACATCGCAAACAGCACAGCAGTACATCCGAAGCTCATGAGATCAAACTTCACAGAGTATTCCTAAGTACTATCATACTTTTTGAAAGCCAATATTAAAAAAATTTATATCATAAAAGAATAACGCTAGTTCCTATGTTAAGAAAAGAATCTGTACACCCATGTATAGGCTTCCCTGGTGGCTCACAGGGTAAAGAATCTGCCTGTGATGCAGGAGACCTGGGGTCAGTCCCTGGGCTGGGGAGATGTCTGTTCCTAGAAAAACTCCTGAGACGTCTAAGTTAAATATAATCTACTGTTCCTACTAGTTTTCTAAAACCGTCCATGTATAGAAGTATAGGTGCAACTACACACTAAATGTAATAAAAGTGAAAACTTTTACATTCTAATTTTAAAAATTAAAGCAAACAGATGTACAACAGGAAGAACAATCTGACTGCACTCTGAAGGAGATGTAATTCAAAACTGTGCTAATTCAATATGGTACTCATTAACCACATGTGGCTCTTTACACAGGATTAATTGAATGTTCTTCGATTTCTCTAGCCCCTTTTTAAGGGTTCCGTTGCCACATGTGACTAGTGGAGAACTTACTGAACAGCAGAGATTAGAGATCATTTCCATAATCACGGAAGCTCTGCTTTAGAAGGAATGGAGAAGTCTTTGTAAAGAGAAAAATTTTTTTTCTTGGGAAATTGGGAAAACTCCTTGACGGATCCTTCCTATGTTTGGCCCAGAAAGGCAAAGACACTTAGAAATGGTTTGAAAGTAAAGAACAGATAGCTAATATTCTACATAATAAAATACCAAGGATTTAGGAGGTTGCTAATAGTCTCCAGGAAGGAGTAGTCTGGGGGTCTGGGAGTATTCAGAAAAGGAGCCACTGGGAAAGTTGGGAGGACTCAATGAGACAGAAGGCAGAAGGAGTCTTCAGGACAACAGCTGGTGAGAAATTCCCTATGGCAAGAAGACCAAAGAACTTAGGGATAGTTGTGTCTAATATCCGAGTCAATGTTGTTGCTTGTACCATACTTAATCAACGCTTAATAGTCTTCAGTTTTTCCCTAACTTTCAGTAAGAATCCTTCATACCCAAAAGCAATGCGTTAGTGGAGCATTAGGCTATGAAGGCTTGTAAGCTCCAGGGATATTAAAGAGGACCTGAAACAATCTGTCATATTAGGGTTTAAGTTGGAGTCATTTTGGTAGAAAAGGTAACCCTAGGAAATAGGAGGGTTGTAGGCTATCCAGGTGACAGACACTTGGAGCTATATGGAACATATAGTAGTGATTTCCTTACATGTTTCTTGAACTTTAACTTGGAGGCAACACAGTATAATGGGTCAGAGCAATGGCTGTGGGGCCACACTGCTGGATATGAATTGTGTTCTAAATAGTATTTACTTATTCCATTTTCTCAATTATGAAAACAAGATAATCATAGTAGTACTTTAAAGTTGTGCTGAGGTTTAAATGAGTTAGTACATATGAAATGACTTGAAAGACCTGGCATGTGGTAAGTGCTCAAAAGTGTTATTTTGGAAATTCTTGACCATTCTTTTCTATCTTGTGTAGTTTATTTCAGGAACAAACAGGAATTATCTTATCTAAAATGAAACAATATAATCCAGCAAAAAGATAGTTTTTAATGAGCCCAAAGTAACATTTAGGATTTAGACATGGTTTGGAATCTATGATGAATCAGAGATAACAGTGAGCTTGTCAACACAACCTGGCTAAACAAATGTTTTAATTTCCAATACTATCTCTTTTAACTAGGAAAAAAATTGCTGGACTAATGAGTGTCCTACTATTTTGACTGATAATCAAAGCTACCAAAAGCAATCCAATTTCCGACAGGCTAAGCTAAGGGCACTATCAGAAAGGCTAAGCCCAAGTGAGAACTTAGATGCTGAGATTCACATCTTACTTGCTCAGATGATGCCTGGAGTTCCAACTGGACCTTCTCACAACTTAGTCCAGAAGGCAAATCCACACAAAATGAAAGAGGTGGCCCAGCACAGAAAATCCTGGCTGACAAGGACTCACAAATGTCACAGTCATCCATATCCTCACTCATCCTGAGGGAGAAAGCCCAAACTGGAAGAAGCATTCTACTTCACCTTGAACCACAGTGAGGACATTGAATACTTGAGTAATTGGTGCCACTTCAGTCATTTCCTGTTTATCACAAATATCCAATTCAAATAAGTAAGTCTCATTTTTTTTTAAGTTCCCTGTTTAACAGTACAAATTAGGTAAAAATCTGGTATAGCGAAAGAATTTAGGTAAGATGGTCCTTTACTACACAGTTGACTCAAGAAGTCATTCTACAACGTGCTGAACGTGCTAAGTCGCTTCAGTCATGTCCGACTCTGTGCGACCCCATGGACTGTAGCCTGCCAGGCTCCTCTGTCCATGAGATTCTCCAGGCAAGAATACTGGAGTGGGTTTCCATGCCCTTCTCCAGAGGATCTTTCCCACCCAGGAATCGAACCCGCGTCTCTTACATCTCCTGCATTGGCAGCTGGGTTCTTCACTAGCACCACCTGGGAAGTCCCATCCTACAGCAAGCAGTCTTAAAATTTCCAGACGATCCAAGTGAAAGAAAAGAGAGAGAAAGCAATGCTAAATAGGGAACAAAGCTGTAAAAGATTACACTGTCCATGGTTTAAGAGGATGGGTACTGCCATTCACACAGACATTATAGTACAAACCCAACGATGCTATTCTTTTTCTTAGAAGAATAAAAGTTCCCTTTTGCCGAGAAGATAAGTCCAAGCTTCTTGGCAGAATATGCAAAGGCTTTCATGTTAAGAATGCACTATCAGCAGGGAGAGGTGGAGCCCTGAGAAAGCTTTCCTAGAAAAAGCTACCTCTGAGCTAGTCAAGGAAAGAAGGGGAGGAGATTTTAGGCAGTGAATAGCACTGAGTAAAGCCCAGATGAGAGACGCCTTCTGGTATGTATAGACAAACACAAGCAGCTGGTATGATGGAAACTTGAAGCATGAAGGAGGATAATATAGCAAGCTATTGAAATTTTACCAACTGAAATTATAGTCAACGGTCCCTATCTGCAGGTTCCACATCCACAGATTCAAAAAACCATGGGTAGAAAACACTTGGAAAAAATGTTCCAGAAAGTTTCAAAAAGTCAAACCTGAAATTGCTCACAATGGGCAACTATTTACATATCATTTACATTGTATTTACAACCATTTACACAGCATTTGCACTGTATTAGGTATTATAAATAACCTACAGATGATTTAAAATACACATGAAAATGAGTGTAGGTTATATGCAAACACTGTGCTGTTTTACATAAGGGACTTGATCATCTGTGGATTTTGGCATCCACGGGGGAGGGGGGCAGGGTCCCAGAACCGATCCCCAGTGGATATGGAGGGATGACTATATCCAGAACTCTAGGGTGTACTCAGCATTGGCCTATTACAAATCTACTTCCAAACTTTCATTTTAAAATCAAGATAATTTTAATTATACAAATATATATGTGTGTTTTATAGATATGTTTGTGTATATTTGTTTTAAAAACTCTACAAATATTTTTTATTGCAGGATAAAAATTCCTTTTTGATTACTTTAACAACCCCACTCCCACAAACAACTACTCTGGAATGTATATTCTTTCAGAACTTTTACTTCACTTCACGTTCATAAATATGTACCCACAAAAATATATACTATTGCTTTATGTTCAATGGTTTTCATGTAACTATCCTGGGAATCACATACACTCATCTCCAAAGTCCAGTAATACTGTATATCTTCCTGGTGACAGGAGTTTATTTTCAGCTTAAGTGATTCCTCTTGTGAAATTGAACCAGATTGATAATGGAGAAATCCTCAGTTTTGTATTCCAAATGCAACCGGAGAAAATAAAATCATGGTAAATACTTGTTTAAAAATGTGCAAATCTCTTCTGAAATTATAATTTTATTTTTACCAAATAGCACTAGTGAAAGTTGTATTTCCATTTTCCATTGAGTTCAGAAGCATATCAGTACAGCATATTGTTATCTGCTCAATCTACATAACTTATTTGAATCCAAATATCTGAACGTCCTTAAATAAGTTAGCAACATTTTTTTTGTTTGATTAAATGATTATTAATGTTGGCAAGAAAAAACAGATTCAGAAAGTTGAGCCAATTCAAAACAATTCTTTACCTAGGAAAAGTGATCAGTAACTCCTTTCATCAAGTTTTCAACTGAACTGAAACAAAAGTTTAAAATCTCCATAACTGACTTTCAGTTCAGTTCAGTTCAGTCGCTCAGTCGTGTCCGACTCTTTGGGACCCCATGAATCGCAGCACGCCAGGCCTCCCTGTCCATCACTGACTCCCGGAGTTTACTCAAACTCATGCCCATCGAGTCGGTGATGCCATCCAGCCATCTCATCCTCTGTCATCCCCTTCTCCTCCTGCCCCCAATCCCTCCCAGCATCAGGGTCTTTTCCAATGAGTCAGCTCTTCGCATGAGATGGCCAAAGTATTGGAGTTTCAGCTTCAGCATCAGCCCATCCGATGAACACCCAAGGACTGAAGTCCTTTAGGATGGTCTGGTTGGATCTCCTTGCAGAGGTTTCTTTTAAATATAAGTTGGCAGTGATTAAGAATATAATTATTAAAAGTATCCTGTTTGCAATCTCAGCTGCTTCCTTTGTAACATCAAACAGTGAATATGACTCAGGTTATAGACCAAAGTCTTCTAATTTATGATTTAATCAAGACAGTTAAACTTCTGTCTTGATTTATAAATACTTTGAAATCACATTTTTATTACACTGCATATATTCCTTCTATGGTAAAACAATTGACTTAAGTTCTGAGCATACCTCTCAATTTTCTTACTTGCAAATAGGTCGTAATGGTTCACATATACTAATTAATTAGTCTAACTAGATTGGGGGGATACGTGTGTTTACCTGTGTGCTTGGTGGGGGATAGTGAATCTCAAGAAGGTTGTACCTCAGGCAGGGACTTTGGTCAAGGGGTTGCCTGTCAAGTCCCTGATCTTGTAGAGGCAAACTAATGAGATCACTAGAGACCACATAATTTGATCAGCACTGTCCCACAGAAATATAAACACAGGCTACAAATGAGAGCCACAGATATAATTTTAAATTTTCTAGGAACTACTTTTATAAAGAAAAATAACGCTAGTAATTTTATCTAATACATCCAAAATATTATCCTTTCAATGTGATCAAATTTTTTAAATTATTGATATTTTGTATTCTTCTGTTCACATCAAGTCTTCAAAATCCAGTGTGTAACTTCATACTTACAGCACTTCTCAATTGGATCAGTCATATTTCAAGTGCTCAAAAAGCCATATTTGGCCAGTGGCTACCATACTGGACAGCACAGATACCGAGGGGAAACCAGGGGCTTTGGAATTAACATGCACCTAAGGTTTGAATTCTAGTTCAATAACTAATAAATAACTAGTTCAATAACTAGTAAGTTCAATAACTTACTAAGCTGTGTGACCACAAACTAGTTATATAAACTCCCTGAGTCCTATAGTTCTTATCAGTAAATCAGAAATAATACCAGATACCTTGCAAATTTCTTAGAACTGTAGATAATATGCTCACACACAATATAACTCAGTAAAGTCCTCCTCTTCCTCATTATTATATTAATTGAAGAAGAAAAGGTAACACTGTATGAAAGCTCAAATTTAAGGTTTAAAAATTGTGAAGGAGAAAAACAGAAACAAGAACTTGAAGCAAGATTATCAAAATCTTTTCTACCTTAAGTTCGGTCATCAACCCACTATTATCTATACAAAATAAAAACAAAAACCATATTTTCCAAAACTGTGAATAATACCAAAATAAAATATTTTTAAAACTAGAGATATGATGGTGTTTGCCTTTTTTTCTTAAAGCAAATTTGCTTTCTTGATTATTGTTGCTGAGGTTAATATTAGTTTCTATTCCTCAGGGGGGGAAAATGTCTAGAAAGTTGAGTAGGAAGTTATTTGCACAGAAATGGCATTTTGGGATACTGCAAATGCTTCCAATAATCTACGAAGACTACATTATGCATTTGGATAACTGAACATTCACTATTTTCAAATAACTGTTACATTATATTTTTCATTCACTTATATAGGACATCAAAATACAACACAGAAAATATATATAACATACCTCTGATAAAAATGTTTGGGCCGATTTCTGAGCTCCTACATGGAGCAGATACTCATATACGTAGAGAGCTAACCTGGGAAAAGAATAAAATATTTATTGAGAAGAGGTATATTTAAATTCATTCTTTAAACAATGCATACACCTTTTCATTACGAAAGTATTTTTCACACTAACAGTGACAGAAAATCAACTCTTCCAACATCTTTTCAATGGGAGTTTATACATGTATGTTCAGAAAGAACTTTAATTAAAATAGGACACAAAAGAATAAGACACACTGTATCTTTTGGCAAGAAACACCTAAATAAGGATTTTTTTGTCTTGTATCATCTAATTTACCATATTCTAAGTTCTCTTTTGTACCTAATATGAATTATTAATTTAAAACCAAACATTAATAATTCCCATAACCTATGTTAAGGTATAATTATTAGTATAATAAATAATTGGACTTTTACAACAACACTATATCCTTCCATCTTTTTAGTGAATGTTATTATAAACTCCAGCTGTTTACACACCCATATGCCAAAATGGACATTGAACATCCATTGTAATATTTGTTCAGCACTTTCTCCTTATTCTTTGGATGTTACTGTTAAACCAACAATATTTTAGTTTATAAGAAACTCAAATTAACTGCAAATCACAGCGTTAAGTAAATTTTAAAGATACTAGATTATATTAGGCATTTGGGAACTTACGATTTAAAGGTTAACACAAAAGTACATATAAATTCATCACTCAGATATAGAATATTAAGTATGCACTATCCACTTATAGTACTCTCACTAACTAGTGGATTCAGAATTTTAAGCTAGACCATGTGGCTCAATTTTAGTTAAGCTGTTAACAAAATATTATTCATAAACCCAAATTAGTCTGAGGCAGTACTTTTAATGATATCTTGGACCAATGCCCAGATAGCTCACAACACTTCGGTTTCTGCTACACTGTATTTACCAATATTGAGCCAGGTTTACAGTAAACAAAACAATGCAACAATAACCACAATTCTGTACAGCTACGCCATTAATCTTGCCAAGTGAATTTATGATTGTTAAAGACTGATGGCATTTGCAAAAATGAGTATTTTCTTCATGTTTATGAAAACATAACATGTACTTGTTATGAAAAGGGAAAGCCTGTATATAATCATTGCTCTGTCCATTTAATTATTTCTCCATTCCAAAACTGTCAAACACTTGAGAGTCATTCTGTAGTTACTAAGCACCATGAATAGATACATGTTAAAGTTACTCATAGATGAAAAGTATGTTGTTGACAGTGAGTATAGGAACATAATTTAGAAACATCTATATGGCTCAGAGGTTAAAGCGTCTGCCTCCAATGCGGGAGACCCGGGTTCGATCCCTGGGTTGGGAAGATGCCCTGGAGAAGGAAATGGTAACCCACTCCAGTATTCTTGCCTGGAGAATCCCATGGACGGAGAAGCCTGGTAGGCTACAGTTTACGGGGTCACAAAGAGTCAGACACGACTGAGCGACTTCACTTTCACATTCTCTTCAAGCTGAATGCCATTTCCTAGGTCGGTGCTTCTCAACTCGTCTTCTGCCCTAACACCACTAAGGCACGGTCACATCCCCGTGTGATGCTCCGTGGGGAAGGTTCATACCAACGTACAGCATACGGGGTATGGGAACTGAAATGTTCCTGTAGTTTCAAACAAACAAACCCTACTGGTGATTCTTATCACACATTCTTCACACACACACTCCGCATACCCTGCCCTCTGCTAACTGCTTCCAACCCTATCACATGATGCCCTGACCATGATGGCAGGTTTCATCTGGAGAGAGAAAATATCTGTGAATTTCTCCTGGAGAAACCAAAGCCTCAAAATTGCCTGCCAGTGGCATCATGGCCCTCCTGCTATTGCCCTAGAGCCTCATGTTATTCCTGTGGGTTGTAAAATTTTGGGCCTAGAGCCAAACCAGCAGTGAAGGCTAGAAAAGAAAGCCAGGTCCAAGTCAAGGGCCCAAAGGTAAGGATGTGTCAGCAAGCTTGGAGAAGCTGAAGGCTGAGGGGCACTGAGAAGCAGGTCCTTGGCGGCGGGGCCAGGGGTGGGGATGAGCTAGGGAGGACCGACCGCAGACAGTCAAGGCCAGGGCTCGACTTAGCCGTGTCCCTGCAATGCAAACCATTCCTTAAAGTTGAGCAAGCCACTTCCTTGGAATCTCTTCTTTGTAATATTAAAGAAGATAATATATTTCTTATATGTTTCCTCCAATTAATTAGGTAACAAAAAGTGTATCTCTTTGTAAGTAGAATTTAAAGCAACAATCCCCCCTCTTTCAATGAGTCCAGGACAGTGATTTCTAAAAGATGTATTGGTGAGGGCAGAGAATCAATGAGATGAAGGGGTTTCAAACTATAGAACTAAAGATTCTGAAGCATCTTCCTAGGCGTGTGCCTGTCCTCCTATCCTTCAAATCTAAGCTGTAGCAGCACATCATATTTTTACCAACAGGGTGATAAAACAGGACAGGACTGAGAAAATCTACCTACAATGCTGCCTAATGTATCCTAACGTTCTATTACCTCCCTGGAACAAAATGAATGCTTCCCAGGCAGTCAGGACCTGTGCTCTGGAAAGACTGGCAGGGAAGCATCACACAGGTGAACAATTAATCAACTCGACTGCCATGTGACCATGAAACACATCACTAGCAAACCTCCGAATTTTAACTACCATCTCTGCGTATGCTTGCTAAGTCGCTTCCGTAATGGTGTCCAACTCTGCAACCCCATGGACTACAGCCCGCCAGGCTCCTCCGTCCATGGGGACTGTCCAGGCAGGAATCCTGGAGTGGGTTGCCATGCCCTCCTCCAGGGGATCTTCCCGACCCAGGGATCAAACCCGCATGTCTCACACCTCCTGCACCGGCAGGTGGGTTCTTTACCACTAGCGCCACCTGGGAAGCCCGCCTCTGTGCATAGGATTCTCCAAACCCATCTCTTTAGTCCTATCCTCTCTACCAAGCTACAAACCAGCTTCTCCAAATCAGTTTGAAATTTCTAGCAAGACAGTTCTCTCTTAACTTGACCATGTCCAGCGTTAAATTCACCTTCTCCATCTGTTTACAGTACCCGTGCTCACTTTCAAGGAAACATAATTTCTGAGTCTCAGTTTCCTCATTTGCAAAATGGGAAGGATACTTTCCTTGCAGTGCTGTTGAAAGGATTGGAGAGCACAGCAAACAGTAACAATGACTGCAACAGTCTCAGCTAATTCTGTCACATATTACATTGCCAAGCTAAGTATGTCACAGCTGATTCTGTCACATATTATATTACCAAGTCACCAATGCCACAGTCTCTCCCACATTTGCCATTCCTTTCCATCCTCCCTTGCTCCTAAAAGACCACTAAGAGCCACAGTGACAGAAGTATTTATTTTACCTTCAGGTACAGATACTGTGGATTCCCATTAGCTCCCTACAGAGGCATCGGGGTCACCAGAAATAAGAACCTTCAGAAGGTTCTGAGGGAAAAGCCCTGTAATAAATTAATTTTGTATGAAGACAAATGTTTCCAGGGGAGTAGGCAGTGACACCTGTCCATCCGTGCAGGTAAATCACAGCTTGGTCCCTTAACCAGTAACATGAGATCACCAAACACTTTATTCAGATTCAGTTTCCACTGAACAGTGAAAATCTAAAGGTAAATACTGAATGTACAAATATTTTAAATGTGTACACTGTCATATTAACATGATCCTTTTCCTTTTTAGGATCTTTAAGAAATTTATCTGCTTTTGAAAAAGCACAGAGTGACTATTTAATCTAGTGGCTCATGAAATAAAAAAGTGAAAGTTGTTAGTCACTCGGTCATGTCTGACCCTTTGTGACCCCATGGACTGTAGCCCTTCAGGCTCCTCTGTCCATGGAATTCTCTAGGCAAGAATACTGGAGTGGGTTGTCATTCCCTACTCCAGGGGATCTTCCCAACCCAGGGATCGAACCCAAGTCTCCCACTTTGCAGCCAGATTCTTTACTGTCAGAGCCACCAGGAAAGCCCCAGTGGCTTACAATGTAATCCAATTACATAGAAAAAAAAAAAAATTAGTAATCATGCAGCTAGAGTTTGGATCCAGAAAGCAGCCACACTTTTCTTTTTAAACACTGATTAACAACAAAGTATATCAAAAGTTCACGGATCATATACCTTTATCTTCATTTCGTTCTAAATTTCAAATAGATATCAATGACTGAGTTAACAAAATCATTTGACCAGCAACTCTAGAGAGAGACCCAGATCTGAAATAGCTTTACTCCCTGGTTACTGCAGGCACCACACTCTAAAATTAAGAGCAAAGACAGAGGTTACAAACGGAGGAACACTGAAAACAGCTAAAGCCTGAGCCCACTTGGCACTGCCCTCAAAACACCACTTACGTATCAGCCACAAATGTGATGCACACTCAGTTCACCGTCTGTAAGTTACACATACACACTCGTGGTGCCACAGGAGGCGGAACAGAAAAGGCACTGACGAAACTTCACAATTCAAATCCTATCAATCCCCAGTTCTGATGGAGTGAAATCTATTTCAACTAGGCTTCATGGATTCAAAATCTCTTGGGGTGGACCAGTCTACAGTTTAATTTTTTAAACTGTTTACAAAAGGAAAGGGGGTAATTCCAATCATATTTTATTTGGTATGTAATTCTAACCAACGTAGATTTTTTTATGAGTCACAAAATATATAATTAGAAGGGAATTAAAGATACATAAAAATGAAAAGAAAATACAGAAAGATGTTAAAACTCTGATGATCCCTCAAAAAGAACCAAATAAAACTAAAAAGCAATAATGGACTGAGAAAAGTGGATATATGACCCATGGGATAACAAAAAGCTAATGTGCTTAATACATTCTGTTCATATACTATGATCTGCCAGAACATGAAAATCTTAATTTTTAAATAATGAGCAAGGATGGACGTTAAAGGCCAAGTAAGAAAGAAGAATGGCTACCTATGGCCAGTAAATAATCCTAAGGAAAAATATTCAACCTTCCAACCACAAACCATATTTTAAAATTTCCCCAATGAATGTAGCAAAGACTCTACAAACATTAAAGCATTCAGTGCCTAAAGGGTAAGATATGGAAGTGTAAGTGTACAGGTGAAAGACACAGAATGTAGAACAGCTCATATAGTACACTCCCATGTACACGACACGTACACGTGTGTATTCCGCCAGAGACAGTTCACACACGCACAGGCACAGGAGCACCAGTGTCACTCCCCAAGCTCCCCCTCTGCTGGAAACATGTGTATCCAACAATATCTTTTATTGTAGGATTTTTTATCCCTAAGGAGTGGGAGCCTAGGTAAGAGGCAGACTTTTTTTTTTAACTGCATAAACATCCTTCTGTTTGATTATTTACCCAGTACTTCTTTCTATTACCTATTTTAAAAGAAATAAAGGAGCAAATGGGAAAAAATTAAAATAATAAACCTTTTGCAACCTCTGACCTAGTCATTTTTATTCTAAAAAACTGTTTTAAAGAATTAATCAGAAATCCAAACAATTTATAATAAAGTTTATGGCAAAAGTGTAGCAGTGAAACACTGGTAACCTAAATATCTGATGAGAGAAATAATTAGATTGTGATATATGCAGGTAATGGGAAAATACATTTTTGAAGATGTTTAATGAAATGAAGAAATGTTCATAACTGATTGTTAAAAGTGTGAGAATGTATACATATAAATATACCATACTATGTTTAGAAAAAGAGTAGAAGGAAATTTGACTTATAGCTGCTGGTAAAAACATCAATAACTGTAAGAAGAAACAGATGATGAGCCACTAACATGGATGCGGCAGAAACAATAAATAAAGCATAAAACCAGTATGGTCTAATTAGACTGGGAGCACATGCCCCCGTGCCTCCTTCAGAAGGCCTGAGGACAGCTCCTGTAATAGCACTGTCACTGTTATATATATGTCATTACTAGTCATAATGCTAGCTTTGGGTCTCCAGTAAAAGATCATACTTTGTGCCATTCAGGCTACATAAAGACCCAAGAAATGTGGTTAGGTAAAAATATTAAACCGCTGATGTTTTCTGCAAACCTTTTTTCCCCAGTTTGTTGTCTGATTTAATTTTGGTCAGGTTTTCTGGGGCTTCCCTGGTAGCTCAGTTGCTAAAGAATCCACCTGCAATGCAGGCAACCCTGGTTCCATTCCTGGGTCGGGAAGATCCGCTGGAGAAGGGATGGGCTACCCACTCCACTATTCTTGGGCTCCCTTGTGGCTCAGCTGGGAGAGAAGCCACCTGCAATGCAGGAGACCTGGTTCGATCCCTGGGTTGGGAAGATCCAGTATTCTGGCCTAGAGAATTCATACAGTCCCTGTGGTCGCAAAGAATCGCAAAATACAACTGAGCGACTTTCACTTTCTGGGGGGGGGGTGGGGAGCAGAGAAGGGGTGACACATTTAAATACTTTTGATTAAACTTTACATGTAGAAATAACTATTAATAATATGAAAATAAAAATTCTAAACTTCATAGAAAATGGGCAGAAGCAATAACAAACATCACAACTAATTTTAAAACATGGAAAACATTAAACCTTACCGGGAATCAAACAAATACATATTAAAGCAACAATGGGATTTAAATTCTCACTTAAATAATATGTAAAAAAATGGATATTCAAATACTACTGATGGTAATAAACTGGCAGTTTTCAAAACCAGTTTGGCAGTAAGTATAAATCAACAACTTGCTAAAAAAGTTAACACACTTTGATCCAATAATATAATACCATTACTTGAGAGTCTAGCCCAAAGAAATTTTCCTAAATGTAGAAAAGCTTAATACACAAAATTTTTAACCAAAGGACATGTATAACAATAAAAACTAAAAAAAATAAATAGGAAAGTGGCTGGATCTGTAGTAAAATATTTTGTATTAGTTAATTTCATGTTTGAAAATATAATTCAAATTTATATATATTCATTGAAAAAGCATCAAAGAGACTTCTCTCTGCTTAATTCTTGAACTTTAAAATGTGAAATAAATGTCATAACCATACCCTCAAATAAAATTATTTCAAATTTACCTTGTGAAAATTGCCAAATCTAACAAAGAAACAAAGGTTTCCCACTCATGTGAATAAACTCTATTACATGGTTGCCACCATGTATCATCTAAAAGAGCTAAGACAATGAAGCATTTAACTAATAGCACATCTACAACAGATACTGTCATTTAAGAGTTTAATTACAGCAAATTCTCAACTACACTTATAATAAGGACTTTACAGTCTGGAAAAGGGGTAAAGAATTCACTCTACAATCCATCTATCTAATTTGAGATTAAATCTCTTGCTCTGAAGGAAACAGTAGGAAATAAGGAACTTTGACTAATGCATAAAAAGGGTATTTAAGACTATTGTTAATCTACAAAAAAGGTTTTCCAAGCTAAATATAAATAAAAGGTGAATAATGCCTCTGCTACTGCTGCTAAGTCACTTCAGTCGTGTCCGACTCTGTGCGACCCCGTCCCTGGGATTCTCCAGGCAAGAGCACTGGAGTGGGTTGCCATTTCCTTCTCCAATGCAGAAAAGTGAAAAGTGAAAGTGAACTCGCTCAGTCATGTCTGACTCTTAGCGACCCCATGGACTGCAGCCTACCAGGCTCCTCTGTCCATGGGATTTTCCAGGCAAGAGTACTGGAGTGGGGTGCCATTGCCTTCTCCGATAGTGCCTCTAGTACAGAGCTAATTTTTCACTCACTCTCTACATGCACATATATGTATGTATGTCAATGTCTATGTATGATAGATCCCTATAGAAAACATCATTATTTCACAAAAGTCAGTCAATAAAAATGGCCTAATGTGTTTGAGCTGAATTTACAGAATAGTTAAGATAGATATGACTGCTTTATTCATAGATTTTTTTAATCTGGTGAGTAGGATTCATCACAAGTTTTCTTTACGTTATACATGCTAGTTATAATGATTTAATGTTTATAAAATGTTTTGGGAACGTGTGCCACTCTTGGATAATATTTAATCATGCCCCCATAATATTCCTGTGAGGCAGACAGAGTCATGAATTATGTATAAACATCATTAGGTAAGAGCTCATACAATGAAAAGTCCAAAGACCAATAAACATGTATGTTTATCAGCCTGGCCACAATATCCTATATTTACTTTTCACAGGCAGGTCTACTATCTGCTACCTGTCTTTTGCATGTGATTCTTTTAATATTCCAAAAAGACGTAACGTTGGAGGTGAAAAGCAAGATAAAGTGTGTGTGTGTGTATGTGTACTCAGTCATGTCCAACTGTTTGCAACCTCATGGACTGTAGTCCACCAGGCTCTTCTGTCCATGGAATTTTCCAGGCAAGAAGTCTGGAGTGAGTTGTCATTTCTTTCCCCAGGTGATCTTTCCAACCCAGGGATCGAAACCGTGTCTCCTGCATCTCCTGCACTGGCAGGCAGAGTCTCCATCACTTGTGCCACCTGGGAAGCCCTCAAGAGAAAGTAGCCATTTGATATGAGAAAACAGATATCCACCCCAAATTTCAGTGATGAAAACTGATTT
Source organism: Cervus canadensis (assembly GCF_019320065.1). Lineage (NCBI taxonomy): Eukaryota > Metazoa > Chordata > Mammalia > Artiodactyla > Cervidae > Cervus > Cervus canadensis. The sequence continues at coordinate 28,312,004 of NC_057389.1, read as the reverse complement.
TGTTAGCATTTCACCATCTTATGTTTAGCAAAGAGAAAAAAGATACAAGGAAACAGAAAAGCTGTCAAAGTAACGAATCCCTATTTGTACTCTTAAAACTCTTCTGGTTAATTCACCTATATGTGCAAAGGTAGAGGAAGACATGGTAATAGAATAGCTTCAAAAAAACAGCTGTTCCTAATTTCTGTTGAAATTATACTACTATAACACATTTTGTTTCGTTTATCTCTGTGTCTCCAGCACATAAAGAAGTAAGTGCCCAATAAATAATTTTTAATGAAGGAATGACTCTCTTAGACCAGGCATAAGGCATTAACAGAAACTTCTGGTTTCCTCTAATCAAAGCAATAAAAGGGGAAGCATAAGGAATCCCCTTAGCTATTTCAGCATTAGCATCCTCTTACCATCCTTAAGATTCAGCCTCTCAATAAAATACTATAGTTTAACAATATGAATGTTACCCAAACAATTTCTTCACACTGATTCCTAATCCCTATATTCAAAGGATAATTTTTTTAAAAAGAAACAAATTAATCCATCAAGTTGTGGGTGGTAGATATTTTTTGCTTTGTTATTTTTAATGAGACAAATCCTCAAAAGACAACCACCCCCCTATTTCTTTAAAGGAAATAAATGAAGGTTAGAAGATAAACAATGACATGACTGTAGAGGGTTAGAAGAGGGCTATTTTATACAGAATGGTCTAGCTGTTACATTTAGCACTGGTGAGCAGTATGTGTTGTAAACTGGACATCCAAAATCCACTTCCCATCTTTTGTCATTAACCATGTCAAATCCCCATGTCATTAACCAGAGAAGCCTCAGACAGAGAATTTAGAACACAATTAAGTTCTCCTGTGCATGCATGCTAGGTCGCTTTAGTCATGTCTGACTCTTTGTGATCCCATTGACTGTAGCCCACCAGGTTTCTCTGTCCATGAGATTCTCTGGACAAGAATACTGGCGTAGACGGCCATGCCCTCCTCCAGTGAATCTTCCCAACCCGAGGATCAAACCCACATCTCTTATGTCTCTTGCATTGGCAGTTGGGTTCTTTACCACTAGCACCACCTGGGAAGCCCAAGTTCTCCTAACGGACTATAAAAAGTCATGTTGGATCTAGATTCCTAACCACTGCTATATTTAAAATGAATAACCAACAAGGACTCACTGTATAGCGCAGGGAACTTTGCTCAATATTATATAACAATTGGGAAAAGAATTTGAAAAATAATAGACGATGTATACATGTAACTGAACTACTTTTTATATACCTGATCTAAAATGTTTGTTAGTTTCAACTATACTCCAATGTAAGTTTTTTTAAAAAAGTCATGGTGAATCTAGAAAATACAATTCTCTTATTCCTGATGCACTGTATAATTCCAGTGTTGACTAATGACACATATCAGTATCCAAATGTGTCTCCTAAGTGATAAAATGCCAAGAGTTAGCTGGATCACAGCTAGCTAACAAGTAGCAAGGAGCATTTGGCAGCCTTCGAGAGACTGCTCATGGGATTTTAAGTAGTTTAGCAATGAAACTAGATCAGCCTGATCAAGTTTTCAACAGAGCTTACAACCTGGTGCTAAAGAGGTGTGAAAAATTAGAAATCTGTTTCTAACATTGTCTTTGTAAAGTTCTTCATCGTTAACAATGAAGTGAAAAAACAGGTTTAGCATGTCAAACCAGCGTCTATGCAACCACACAAAATATTAATATCCAGCCTTTGTTTTAAATACACTTAAAAAGTCTATTTTTTTATATTCTCAATAGCAGTTTGACAGAAACAGATACCTCATATACATAAAGATATTGAAGATACTAAACCGAGAATTAAATGTTCTGAGGCAGAGATAATTGCATCAGTTAATACTGACAGGAACGGAATGAAAGATTTAAAAATTATTAAATGGAGAGCTGGGCATAAAAAATAATTACTTTGCTGATGTTTCATTGATGTCATAAATGATAGACAAGTAATGTTTGGGAGTATGGATTTGGAATTAAGCGATTTGGTGTGCTTAGAAATAAAAACACTTGCCTTGTGCAGACAGGCAAGTTCATGAATTAAAATCAAAGGGGAAAATAAAAAGGCTAAGTAAGACATAAAAATAAGAAACTTAAAACTAATCAAGAGTTTGTGGAAATACAGTTATTTGTAAAATTTAGTAAAATTTTCCATCCAATCTTAGAGCTCAGACAGATACATTGGAATTATAGTACTGACTTGACTTGATATAGTACTCCATTTCAATCCAGCTTGAAGATTATACGTTATACTCAGACTCCCACATGGTTACAGAATCTTGCATTACATAGCCTGATATACAAAGTTCTATCTGGTTGTGTTATTCTTATAGAGAGTAGATTTTCTTTTATATCCACCCAGAATACTAGCAGCTACTTAATACTTGTTGTCTAACCTTGGAAGTCTCCCCATACTCAATTTCAATGTATTAACATCAAAATTAATATCAGACACGACTTCCACTTATGACATGGAGGAATAAATGGGACAGAATTTGCCCCCTTGCTTCATGCTTAGTCGCTCAGTCCTGTCCGACTCTGCGACCCCAGGGAGTGCAGCCCGCCAGGCTCTTCTGTCCATGGAATTCTCCATGCAAGAATTATGGAGTGGGTGGATATGCCCTCCTCCAGGGAATCTTCCCGACACTCCGATAGAACTGAGGTCTCCTGCTCTGCAGGCAGATTCTTTACCGTCTGAGTCACCAGGGACACCCTCTTGCTTCAGACACCGAGGAGACTGGATATGTGAAACAAACGGTTTTAGGTACAGGCTGTAACACTTGAGAAAAGATAAACATACAAGACTGAGTCCCATCACAACCCTAGCTTTCTGACTCAAGACAGAACACAGTGCAGGGAGGGACAAATACAAATACAGGACAGTGGTGCCAAGTTGAAGAGATCATGGGATCAAACTGGGGCCGGGGCTGGGGGCTGCGGCAGCTGGAGTACGTGGGCCGAGGATTGAACAGGAGCGGCTTACGCAGCAAAACCACTCCAGCAATCTGCACAGGGGTCCCCCTGCCCCGGAGAAGGCGAGACGCCACCAGGCCTGGCGAAGAGCTGCTGCTCACAGAGGGCTGAGAAACCACAGGGGAAACGCCAAGAACTCCTCCCAATGAACTCTAACCCGTGGGCCACACTGCAGAGACAGGACTAGACTAGAGGAACCGCAGACCTACCCTAACTATGCCGACACCCCAGATAAGCTTTTATGTAGCCAGATTAATTTGGCTAGAGAATAGCTTTAAGTAAAGATAAATATTTTTTAAAGTAATACCAGGTATCAAGACAGAGATATTAAAATAATCTCCAGGCTGGTGAATGACAAGGGACAGTGAGGGCAGGGGGTATATTGGAAATCTGTGTACTTTCTGCTGAATGTTGCTATGAACCTAGGACCGCTCTTCTAAAAAAGTATTTCTTAAAGCAGTAACAATGGGCCATGGGGTATCTTACTTCCTTCTCTCTATTGATCTGTACTTCCCAAATTTTCTATAATCAAGAAAAAATGATTTTAAAACAGTCATGAGCTCATGTTTCCTTCCCCAAGCTTATTTTAAATTATTATCTATGTGTAACATTTTCCTCAAGTACAAATGAACAATAATAGTTTATTCTAATCATGAGTTAATAGCCAAGAAAATACCTTCTTTCTAAATAAATTACATATCCCAAGAAATTAAGATGAGTGGAAAACATTTAAAAGCACACTAATGTTATTCCTCTTACTACTAAGCACTTTAAATAACCTACTCAGAATTTCTTTTCTTTTTTTTTTTTTTTAAACTTATGGAACGCTTCACGAATTTGCGTGTCATCCTTGCGCAGGGGCCATGCTAATCTTCTCTGTATCGTTCCAATTTTAGTATATGTGCTGCCGAAGCGAGCACTTACTACTCAGAATTTCTTACAGGCTTTACCATTTTTTTTTATCTCATGCAAAAGTTTATTGTAAAACTAAGTTGTTGTTGTCCAGTCACTAAGTTGTGTCCGACTCTTTGTGACCCCATGGACGGTGGCACGCCAGGCTTCCCTGTCCTTCACTATCTCCTGGAGTTTGCTCAAACTCATGTCCATTGAGTTGGTGATGCCATCCAACCACGTCATCCTCTGCCGCCTCCTTCCCTTCCTGACCTCAATCTTTCCCAGCATCAGGGTCTTATCCAAAGAGCTGGCTCTTCGAATCAGGTGGCCAAAGTATTGGAGCTTATTGGAAAATCAGTTGCATCATTTAAATCTCTCTCTCTCTCCTGCTTATTTACAAAACAGAAACAGACTCACAGACTTTAAAAACAAACTTCTGGTCACCAAAAGGGAAACATGGCAGGTAGGGATCAATTAGAAGTTTGGTACTAAAATATACACACTGCTATATGTAAAAGTAATCAACAAGGACCTATTGTATAACACAGGAAACTCTAGTTGATATTATGTAATAATTTATGTGGGAAAAGCATTTGAAAAAGAATGGATATGTGTATATGTACCATATAACTGAATCACTTTACCATTCACTTGAAACTAACACAACCTTGTAAATCAACTGCAATCCAATATAAAATAAAAATTAAATTTAAAAAATCTCTCCTTATTTCTGTTTTTCAGAGAGTGCACATAGCAGAAGCTATATGTATAGGCAGCACTTTCTTATCATTAAAGATCATTTCCCTGGTGTCCCACAGGTCACATGCCACATGGTTGCAACCCACATCACCGAACCAGGTCTAAGATCTGCAGTTCAGGATCCACCTTCTTTTCTGAAGCTGTTCAAACTTGGGATCACAGATGTGAACACTTCATTCTGATTGGGTAGTAACTTGGATCCATCACAGGTTTATGGAACTGTAAATCCTTCAATATCTTTCTATTCCCTGCTTCATGCAAATAGTCTCCTCACGAAAAGACGGAGGCTCCCTGATGTGGACTGAAGTCACTACAGCTTACTTCTTCTCTACCCTCATGTTTCCATGTGATGAGGGCATCCAAGGGAACTTTCACTTTCACTTCAAGGAGTCCATGAATAGAAATGAGGAGAACTTAATGTGACACTCTTATTTTTTAAAAGTCTTCCTGTTAATTTCCTTTTCTAATCTTTGCACATACTATTTTGGCATTTAGATCTATTCTGCTTTTCTTTAGCACTCACTTTACATTCCCTATAATTTCTTGCACCTTTTTATATGTTTCACCTTGTCCTAATTTTCTTAACCCCAGTCAAATCCATACAGTCATCAAGCTATAACATATTTGGTGATGTCTTTAGTTGGACCTATCTTGTTATTGCCATATTTCAAGTATCTGCATTAATATGCACCATTCATTGAGGCTAGTGTTTATAATTCATTTTCCACTTTCCCTAGAGGAATTCTGGAAGAATTTTTCTCTTAACAAATTCCAGCAATGTTTCTGATCTATACTTTTTAGGGCACATGCAGAACTGGAAAGAAATGCTTCAGAAGAATACACCCATAGCCACAGGACCCAGAACACCACAGAAGAAAGGCGCAGGTAATTCAAAGGAAAAACCCAACTCAGGAAAGATACAGGATAATTTTTTCTCTCTGATTTTCAGAAGTTATAAATGTATGGTAATTGATTTTTAATCATTAGTTGGAGCTATTTTTTTTAAAGTTCCATATAAAATAATTAGGACCACAGGGTTTTTCCCTACAACTTAATTCATTTCCTAGCATTAGTCTGAAATATTTAGACATTTACAGCATTTAATCTTTCATGCCAGTTATTTATCTCTTTATTAGACAACTCTTAAGCAAACATCTATCTTGTGTAAAGTACTGAGAACCAAGGAAATAATAATTTAGGACCCGCCACAGCAGAATTTGTAGTAATATGGTCAAAGAATGAATCTTTACACTAAGAAAAATTTTTACAAATTAGTAGCATAAAGATAATTCTAAATATCTAATATTAGAAACAAAAACTATTTTGAAACATGAGAAATTTTATAAACTCATCACCATCAACAGTTAGTAAGCTCCTACCATTATTCTAGCTCTTAAACCAAAGGTGGGGAAAAAAAGAGAACAGAAGAAGATATAAGTTTTGTCTTCAAGGAATTTTCAGACTTGTTAATGGGAAGAAACATATAATTAAAAATAAGATCAGTAAACACAAAGTGGCATATGACTGGCACACAGGCAACAAAACATCAAGAATTCAGAATAGGAAGAGACCATTGTAAGAGACTCTTGACAAAAGGTCTTTACCTAACAGAGGAAATGGTTCTTAAGCTAGGTATTAAGGGAAATGGGATAAGCAGGAAGAAAAGAGGATGTCTGACGAAAGGATAATAGCCTGAAAGAATTACCTAAATTATATACAACACTGTGGCCAAAATAAAATTCTCTATGTACCTTAAAGCAATAAAAATAGTTTCACAAAATATCATTGAGACAGATTTCTCCTATCACTATGCAATATATTTTACTTCATTATATAAAACATGATGGAGTAATAATAGGAACTTATATTTATAGTATTTTACAGCTTATGAAATGTGTTCACATATGAAAGCAAATATTTAATTATTTATTAACAGTTTTTTTATTAGAATTCCTCCAGTTATCTTTTTCAACTTTTTAAAAAATAACCTTTTTATGTACATTAGTAATTCAGAAAAACATTAATCTAAAAGGGATTCCCTATGGCATTTCCTATGGATGGATGTGCTGCAGTCCATGGGGTGACAAAGAGTTGAACACAGCTGAGAGACTGAACTGAACTGATTAATTTCCTAATTAAAATTTAGGTTTTAATTTTAGAATATAAAAGCTTATTTTTTACCCCAAAATGTAGGTAGAAACCCACATTTTTAAATATTAGAAAGAGATACATATCAAAGATAAATATTTTTTCCTATATATCTATACATTTAGATAAAGATATTCTGATTCTCCAGTTACATTTGTATCTAAAATAAATGTTTAAAGTGTATCCCTACATAAGAAGCTAAAATAACCAATAGATAAAAGAGAAAGACAGGGGGAGATAATAGGATTAAATACAGGAACCTCTACTAAATTAATCTCCAGATATTCAATTTCCAGTCAATTGCACAAAGAAGCATTTAGCATCCATGGGTGCCTAAATCAATGAAAGGAGTAAGCTAAGAGGCTGTGACTTCCTAAGTAAATATACAAATAATCAAACTAACTCCCTGATCTTAGATAAACAATCACAGCATAGTCATCAAATTTGAAAATAAAACTGAGATAACTAACATATTTAGATTCCTACATTAGTATCTGAAAAGAACAGGTACTCTGAAACACTGCACTAAATCTGATAAGATTAAGTTAACAAAAATAAATGTACAACTCTGCACTTGAATCAAAAATCTTGTATTGACAAAAATCTTGTAGAACTGACAAATATAACAATAGCCCAAATTAAAAGACAGGTTTTAGTTGACTGCAAGTTTAATATGAATTAATAGTGCACTTGCCTACCCTGCCAAAAGAGCTAATTTTATCTTAAATGCATTAATACAGTATAGAACTAGAAAAGGAAAGATAATAAGTCCTAGAAAGACAAGGGGGAAAAAAAAGACAAGTTGTGAGTAATGAAGTATCAGTGATGCATAACCTGAAGAAAGGGAAAGCTCAAACCCTTAATAGGTTGTCAGCTATTAGAGGGATTGGTCTCATTTCACATGGCTAAAGAGGGTGGAAATAAAACCAATGGGCTAAAGTGATAAGAAGGCAAATTGCAACTCGATATCCCAAAGACCTTTTCTGTAACCATTAGAGTTATCCAAAAATCTTATAGGCTGGGAAAAGAATCATTTTGGGCTGGAAAACATGAGAGTCCAATCTCTGAAAAAGTAAAGGCACAGTATGGGTTGAAGCCGGGGATACTGCACGGGCTTTATTCATTAAAAAGAAGTTTGGATCAGTCGAACTTTAAAATACCACTCAATACAAGACTGCTTAATCCTAGTATCACTAAAATACGGCCCAGAGCAACTGAGGGGCATCCAGATCAACAGAATTATATGGTAAAAGGGTTGAGATTAGGATATATGACTCAAAGCTTAGTCTGCTATATTTAGAAAAATACTGCAAAACAGCCTAAGTCAATACCTTTCATGAAGAAATTATACTCCCCAGGAAATAATCACTCTGTGACCAAGTGAAAGATAGAAATGTGGCAAGTTTACCTGTCCAAGTCAACCTAAGCAGCTGCTTGTACAACCACCACTCCGACAGGCTGCTCCTCTGCTCAAACATGAAGCAAATTAACTGTTTCTCCACAGCCTAAGTCTGTGTGGCTCCTGCAGATCATGTGGCTCTATGTCCCAAGAGTTCTAAACCAAAAATGGAAGATAAAAGCATGCTATCTATCTATACTTATGGGGAAAACCTAGCCATACGAGTTAAAGATTAGTCAACTGACTTCATGTAAGTTGGTTTGATGGGTAAAATCAGAGCCTGCAGAGTTCCAATCAATAAGTGCGAAGAGGCATAGCACAATAAAACTCTTATCTAAAAGAATATGTGATTTCTAAACATATTTACTCTTGCCAAATTCTCCCAGATGTTAGTAGAGAATTGCTACATTCTACATTAGTTTAATCCTTTTAACCTAATCTACCTTGTAATTAGAAACCATACATTTTATTCCAAAACAGTTGAAGAGGATAAATTACACTAATGTTGACAATTACAAAGCCAGTTAAATAGAAAATATTTTATAACAGGTTCATGGTACTAAACCAGATTACTATGTCATTTCAGTATTTCCTTGGCATACCAAAATATAATTTATAGAATGGAAGCAAAATATTTTAGCAAAGGTCTGCCTTCCGTAAGTGACAGCCCTAAGTATCTGCAAAATTAAATGTTTAAAAGCAGAAAGGTTTATAGATCTAAACACTATCAGGTGCAGTCTATTTATCTATTTTTAATAGTTCCCTTAGGATTAACCATAGTAATGTCCAGGAGAAACACCACAAAAGCTCCAAAAGAACAGAGAAACCGAATTTACAGAGCTTTAAGTAAGCTTTTATTCACCTCCCTCAAACACGCACACACATGCGCACACACACACATTTAACCTCTTCTAAGGCAGAGACTCTTAAGTTGTTTGGGGTCTCTCCTCTGAGCAGTGAGAAACCAAATTTTTAGCTTGACATATTGATACCAACCAGGGTTCTTGGCCTTCCCCAATCAACAGAAATTGACTAGAGGCCAGATAAATTCAGGCAAGGCTTTACTGGGGCCCCTGTTGTAGCAGGAGGGAGCATGAACAAGTAACTGGTTCCCTTGCACACTTGCTCCCTCCCTGAGTGGGGGCGAGCTTGTCCTTTTTATGGGGTGAGGGTAGGGGTGTGTCCAGGTGTTGGGTGGAGGGGTGACTTGGGTGTTTTGCCCACCCCTCTGGTGATGGTGAGTGCAGGGTGCATGCTCAGTACCCTGTTTTTGCTCCTGGTTCTTCAAAGGTGACAGATGAGTTTTTTGGTCTTTTGTATCTTTTGGTCCAAAATATGACCCAACTATTTATGCATGAGGTTGTTTTTAGTTAATTAGTTCTTTGTATTTTGCTGTTTTAGGAGAGGTTTGTCCAGGTGCAAGAGTTGGAGCCCTCGCAGCACAGGGTTCCAGGTCCCAGCCTGTCTCAATATTATGTCTCAGCTAAAAAGTGTGTGTTAAGTCACTCAGTCGTGTCTGACTCTTTGCAACCCCATGGACTGTAGCCCACCAGGCGCCTCTGTCTATGGAATTCTCCAGGCCAGAATACTGGAGTGGGTTGCCATTCCCTTCTCCTGGGGATCTTTCTGACCCAGGGATTGAACCCAGGTCCCCTGCATTGCAGACGGTTCTATGTCATCTGAGCCACCATGGAAGCCCCAACTAAAAGGTAATATTCCCCTATTTCCCTTGAAGTTGGGTGTGTTCACCTTCCTCAAGTTTGGCCAAGGAGATAGAGATTTAAGTTGGAAGACTTACACAAAGGGGTATTGTTCTACATTCCCATATCCCACATTCAGCCTGTAAGGTTGGTATGACTGCTGGAGTTCCAGCCTCCCTCTTGGACCATGAGACCACTTTAGGAATGTCAAATACAATGAACTGAATGTTTGTGTCCTCCCAAAATTGATTTTGGTTAAAATTCTAATTTGATTTGCTAAAACTCTAATTCCAATGTGATGGTATTGAGAGGTGGAGCCTTTGAGAGGTAATTAGGTCATGAGAGTCGTCTTCATAATGGGATTAGTACCTGACAGGCAGAGACTAGGGAGCTAGCTAGCTTTCTTTCCACCACGGAAGGACACAACAAGAAGTCTACAACAAGGAAAAGCATCCTCCCTTGAAACACACCATGATGGCACTTTGATCTTGGGACGTCCAGCCTCTAGAACCGAGAAATTTCTGTTCTTCATAAGACACTCTGTCTACGGTACTTTATGATAGCAGCCCAAGCTTACTAAAACACTAGAATAAAAAGACAGAAGTGGTATAGACCCAAGACAGCTTCACGGAACTGCCATTTCAGCCCTGGATTCTCAACCTTCAGACTTCTTTTACTTAAGAGGAAATAAATCTTAATCTTCTTTAGGGTTTCCAATTATATGCAACCTAACCAACTCTTAAGTACACGTGCTGATTCAGTCAGGCTTGTTCTTCACCCTTCCCACTGTATGATTTCCACACAGCTCTACCTGAACTGCTGTTGCTGTGCTGTCAAATGTGGTCACCGGTTAATCCTTGTCTTAGTTTATTCTGTTATTAGTTTATATTTGATAACTCTTGTGATAACTCCCTCAGACTTAACACATCAAATCACTCTTTATTCGTTCTCTTCCATATCTTATCTTCTCCCTCCTACCCCTAAAATGCTGGCATTCCTCAAGACTACTTCATGGTCCTGTTCTCAATTCTACACATTTTCCTGAGACCTACTATGCCAGTCAACAGAAAACAGTCCATGTTGACACCACCAAACCTCTATCTCTAACTCAGAGCTGCTAAAAGTTCCAGGTCAATTAATTCAAATGTATTCTGGGCACAACCACCTGAATATCCCCCAGGCACCTTAAATGCCACATTCCTCTCTGTTCCTCCTCTAGTTAATAACACATGTCCATTTAGTTGTCCAAACCAAAAACCTGGTAGTCATCCTCAATTTCTTATTCTTGCCTGGTATGAATTCAGCCACTAAGTATTCCAGAGACTAGAGTCTATGGCTTATATATATCTTCTCTGGCAATGTCCTGTAACTTTCCCAGATTACTGTAATAGTATTTGAACTAGTCTTCCTTTCTCATCTCCTTGCTCCTCTCCATTGTGAAATCAAAAGATCATTAAAAAACCATCAATCTCTTAAAGTTGCTTCCTTGGTCATCAGTAGACCCTCATACCTATAGGACAAGGACCAGATACCTAAACATGGCAAATGCAGCCTGCCCAGATTTGGCAATGGCTTCATCCGACAGTAAAAAGCTGAACAAATGGCAAAATCAACAAACCCCAGATCTGTAAGAGGGGTGAGGTCACTGGGCAAACCACTGTCCCAAACACTGGAGAGGCAGATAGGCAGGTACAGAGAAACAGCACAGAGGAAACCCCTGCAAAAGGAATCTCCCTAGAAACCAGTGCCTGAGTAGGAAAACCTGAACTGTAACTGGCAAAGTGCTAGAGACTCTGTATATACAAGCTTGGGAGATAAAAGCTTCAGGGGAAACCAGTCATGGAGGGCCTCCATATCATCATGAATTTTACCTCCAGGAGCCCACTTGTTTCTTACAGTGAATGTCAGAGAAAAATCTCCTCATGCTTCTAGCTAGGGGTTGGGGGAAGCAACCATTCTGAAATGCATTTCAGTTCAGTTCAGTTCAGTCACATCCAACTCTTTGAGACTCCATGGACTGCAGCATGCCAGGCTTCCCTGTTCATCACCAACTCCCAGAGCTTGCTCAAACTCATGTCCATCAAGTTGGTGATGCCATCCAACCATTTTATCCTCTGTCATCCCCTTCTCTTCCTGCCTTCAATCTTCTCCACGATCATAGTCTTTTCTAGTAAGTCAGTTCTTCGCATCAGGTGGCCAAAGTATTGGAGCTTCAGCTTCAACATCAGTCCTTCCAATGAATATTCAGGATTGATTTCCTTTAGGATTGATTGGTTTGATCTCCCTGCAGTCCAAGGGACTCTCAAGAGTCTTCTCCAACACCACAGTACAAAAGCATCAATTCCTTGGTGCTCAGCATCCTTCATGGTTCAACTCTCACATCCACATGAAATGCACTAGAGCATGCTATTCTTAAAAAGGCCTGCCCTCAAGAGAAACCAGTTTATAGCCCAAACTGTTGGGATTTCATCAGAGCCTAACCTACTTGGAGTAAGTAATATATACAACTCCAGCATCCTCTAGGCATCCTATCCCACCTAATAAGGTAAAAAACAAAAACAAGAAACAAACAAAACAAAAAACTGAGAAGCACTGGTGAAATTCATGGTCCAGGAACACAGGCTCACCAAAGACTGAGACCCAATCCTTCCTCAGGTGGGGGAATACACACCCCACCTCTCCACTGTACTACTAAAGGCCTTCTTACTACAGTTCCTTTTACCCAGCACTTCATGTCCACCTTTCAACAAAAAGTTACAAGGTACACAAAAGGACAAAAACACAGTTCAAAAAGATTGAACAAACACTGGAACCAGAGTTTGATATGGCAAGAGTTTAGGAATTATCAGACCAAGAATCTTTTAAACTATGATTAATATGCTGAGGACTTTAATGTAAAAATTAGGCAACATGAAAAACATATGGTTAATGTAAGCTAACTAGATTATTGCTAGAAACTTCTCCCTTAACATGACTGTAACAGTTCTTTCTTCTTTTAACAGATTTTACAGTTCTTATTTATGCTAAATGATATAATATTTATCTTTGAAAAGATCACAAAGATTAGGTAACTTAAAGACAACTTTAATTAAGACTTTCAAACACATAAAAATAGCAGTTTTAACATTATCCTCAATGGTGAAAAATTGAAAGCATTTCCCCTAAAATCAGGAACAAGACAAGGATGCCCACTCTCACCACACTATTCAACATAGTTTTGGAAGTTTTAGGCACAGCAATCAGAGAAGAAAAAGAAATAAAAGGAATCCAGATCAGAAAAGAAGTAAAACTCTCACTGTTTGCAGATGACATGATCCTCTACATAGAAAACCCTAAAGACTCTACCAGAAAATTGCTAGAGCTAATCAATGAATATAGTAAAGTTGCAGGATATAAAATTAACACAGAGAAATCCTTTGCATTCCTATACACTAACAATGAGAAAACAGAAAGAGAAATTAAGGAAACAATACCATTCACCATTGCAACAAAAAGAATAAAATACTTAGGAATAAACCTACCTAAAGAAACAAAAGATCTATACACAGAAAACTATAAAACACTGATGAAAGAAATCAAAGATGACACAAATAGATGGAGAAATATACCATGTTCATAGATTGGAAGAATCAAAATAATGAAAATGACTATACTACCCAAAGCAGTCTATAGATTCAATATAATCCCTATCAAGCTACCAATGGTATTTTTCAGAGAACTAGAACAAATGATTTCACAATTTGTATGGAAATACAAAAACCTCAAATAGCCAAAGCAATCTTGAAGAAGAAGAATGGAACTGGAGGAATCAACCTGCCTGACTTCAGGCTATACTACAAAGCTACAGTCATCAAGACAGTATGGTACTGGCACAAAGACAGAAACACAGATTGATGGAACAAAATAGAAAGCCCAGAGATAAACCCACGCACCTATGGAGACCTTATCTTTGACAAAGGAGGCAAGAATATACAACGGAGAAAAGACAATCTCTTTAACAAGTGGTGCTGGGAAAACTGGTCAACCACTTGTAAAAGAATGAAACTAGAACACTTTCTAACACCATACACAAAAATAAACTCAAAATGGATTAAAGATCTAAATGTAAGACCAGAAACTATTAAACTCCTAGAGGAAAACATAGGCAAAACACTCTCCAACATAAATCACAGCAGGATCCTCTATGACCCAACTCCCAGAGTAATGGAAATAAAGCAAAAATAAACAAATGGGACCTAATTAAACTTAAAAGCTTTTGCACAATGAAGGAAACTATAAGCAAGGTGAAAAAGACAGCCCTCAGAATGGGAGAAAATAATAGCAAATGAAGCAACTGACAAATGATTAATCTCAAAAATATACAAGCAACTGCTACAACTCAATTCCAGAAAAATAAGCAACCTAATAAAAAAAAAATGGGCCAAAGAACTAAACAGACATTTCTCCAAAGAAAACATACAGATGGCTAACCAACACATGAAAAGATGCTCAACATCACTCATTATCAGATAAATGCAAACCAAAACTACAATGAAGTACCATATCACACTAGTCAGAATGGCTGTTATCAAAAAGTCTACAAACAATAAATGCTGGAAAGGGTGTAGAGAAAAAGGAACCCTCTTACACTGTTTATGGGGATGCAAACTAGTACAGCCACTATGGAGAACAGTGTGGAGATCCCTTTAAAAACTGGAATTAGAACTGCCATGTGACCCGGCAATCCCACTCCTGGGCATACACACTGAGGAAACCAGAATTGAAAAGAGACATGTGTACCCCAATGTTCATTGCAGCACTGTTTATAATAGCCAGGACATGGAAGCAACCTAGATGCCCATCAGCAGACAAATGGATAAGACAGCTGTGGTACATATACACAATGGAATATTACTTGACTATTAAAAAGAATGCATTTGAATCAGTTCTAATGAGGTGGATGAAACTGGAACCTATTATACAGAGCAAAGTAAGTCAGAAAGAAAAACACCAATACAGTATATTAACACATATATATGGAATTTAGAAAGATGGTAACGATGACTCTATATGAGAGACAGCGAAAGAGACACAGATGTAAAGAACAGACTTTTGGACTCTGTGGGAGAAGATGAGGGTGGGATGATTTGAGAGAATAGCATTGAAACATGTATTTATCATATGTTGAACAACTGCCAGTCCAGGTTCGATTCATGAGACAGGGTGCTCAGGGCTGGTGCACTGGGAGGACCCTGAGGGATGGCATGGGGAGGGAAGTGGGAGGGAGGCTCAGGATGGGAAACACATGTACACCCATGGCTGTAATGTTAATGTAAATGTATGGCAAAAACCACCACAATATTGTAATTAGTCTCCAATTAAAATAAATAAATTAGTTAATTTAAAAAAAAAACGGTTTTAAACTGATCCATGTGATCTATGGACATTCAAATATTTCATAATGAAGGACTTCCCTGGTGGTCCAGTGGTTAAGAGCCCACACTTCCCAACCCACATTTCCATCGACATGAATGGATAAAGAAACTGTGGTACATATACACAATGAAGCATTACTCAGCCATAAAAAATGCATTTGAGTCCGTTCTAATGAGGTGGATGATCCTAGAGCCTATTATCAAGAGTGAAGTAACTCAGAAAGAAAAAGACAGTATCATATATTAATGCATATAAATGGAATCTAGAAAGATGGTACTGATGATGCTATTTGCAGGGTAGCAAAGGAGATGCATACATAAAGAACAAACTTGGGGTCACAGTGAGGGAGGGAGAGGGTGGGATAACTTAAGAGAGTAGTATTGAAACATATACATTACCATATGTAAAACAGACAGCCAGTGGCAATTTGCTGTATGATGCAGGCAAACCAAAGCCAGTGCTTTGTGACAACCTAGAGAGCTGGGATGGGGGGAAGGTGGAGGGAGGTTTAACAGGGCAGGGACATATGTATACCTATGGATGATTAAAAATAAAATAAAAAAATTTTTAAACTACTAAAAGTTTTAGCTAATAGAGGGAAAATGATTGCAAAAAGAAAAAAAAAAAAAAAGAATCCACACTTCCATTGCATGGGGCACAGGTTTGATCCCTGGTGGGGAGCTAAGATTCCTCACACCACTTGGCAAGGCAAAATAAATAAATAAATAAATAAATAAAAATGTTAAAAAAAAAAAACTGGCTTAAAAGTAAATATTTCTTAATGATATTATAGAAAAAAGAAAGTGTCAATAAAAAGAAACAGCACACAGGCAGAACCTGACTTGCAAATGTTAATTCTGTAAATTTGCCTCATCTGAGAAATTCAAGTCCTTGGGCAGGCTGCCTGCCAAGATTCCAGTTTCCTTTTGGGCAGCTATTGTTAAATATTCCCCTCCAGTTTCCTGTTCTACTCATCCAACTTATATTGCCCCCACTCCCCTTTAACACCATCTTGAATCCATCCTATTATTACTCCATCTACCCCAAACTCCTGTTCTTCCTCTTCTAGGTGCAAAAGCTTCTCTACCTCCTGAATGATCTTTCATACATCTGTCCCCCTGCATAACTACTTCACCAATCCCCCTAACTGCCCAAAGTCCATACCTCCTTCCTGTCACAGCTGCAGGGGACACTCATTCTCCTATTGCCATCATCATCACTATCACAGTTGGCGAAGAAATCTCTGACTGCCAGTGGGTGGGGGAAAAAATGGAAACACCCCTGCTGTTTAAGGCATATGGAAATTGGGGTGGGGGAGGAAAGAACATTCTTCAGTTATTAAAATTGCTGGAAAGCAAAAAGTCTCTGAATTTTAAAGTTACAGCTGGAATCTATATCCCCAAAGATGAGACCATAATATTGTTAGTTCTGGAATTCAGCTATATTATGGGTACCATTTGGGAATATAATTACAATTATAATATTTCCTCTTTGGGGATATGTTCCCTTGTATCAAATAAGCCAATATACAAACCACCTTTTGAAAGACAACCTCCCTAAGCACTGGTGACGGCACGCAGAGTTATTCTTTCATATTATTCTAGAGGAAGAAATTAAAAATATGAGGAGATAAAACTAAGCTGCTGAAGAGCAGGAGTCTTGACTGTCTTGTTCAGCATTTTATCTTGTACCCAGCATCTGACACACTTTAATCTCTCAACAACCACCTGGGGGGAAGAAAAGGTGAGAGGAGATTGAGGACAGGAAGAAGCCCAACATCCACAAGAGTACTGTTCCATGCATGATGAACTTGTACCCATGATTAGTTAAGGAAGAGTACAGCGCATTTCAGAGACGGAGAAGAAAGGAGTCTTCTTTAATCTTTCAGGTTACCTGAGATGAGCGGGGATTCCATTTTTGAATAAACTTAATCTATTCATACCCAAAATCTTACCTATCCAGAACAGGCTATCAAAAATTAGGTCTGTCCAGTTGAAAAATGAGACATTAACTCATCTTTCACTGGTAACACTGCAAGTTAACATTCGATTTTAACTGGTCAGAAAAATTAAATGGAGGACCGAGAACATTTTTCTACATAACATTTTCTGCTGAGAAGCAGAAGAAAAAAAGACTAGTCACAGTAGAAAACTCTCTCAGACTTATCCAGATTGCCTGGATAAGTTTGGTTCCACTTCTTCTTTCATTCATTAAAATAGTTATACTCTTAGGTATGTTTTTATTACAACAGTCTATGACAGCTTTTATTGGAATTTACAACCTGGCATTTATTTACATAGAATGCTTCATTAATATCACTTGCCTGATCTTTTGTTTTAATTAGATTAATATCATTTGAAATGAAACAATTGTTTCAAGAACTAAAGCACAAAAAGGTAGATGTAATAGTTAACAACTATGATCACTAGCTTTAACATTTTTAATATTACTGTTTCCTTAACTATTTAGTTGAAAATTTTGAAGATAAAGTGAAGCAAGACCTGAGGTTTCAGTTCTAGTGTCTAATGTTCTGGAGATGACTAAAATCGCTTAAGGAAGAAAATTAGTTCTCAAAATAGGCAAGGCAAAACACTCAATTAAAATATTACATTCCGTTAAGTATAAATCCCTTAAATCCACTAATAATTACTCACATACCCAAAAGATACAGTAAGATGATAAATATGTCAAATGAACAAACACTGACATTATAAAAATAAAGCCAAAATTATCTACCCCTCAAGTAAAATCTTCTAAAAAAATTTATCTAAGATCTCATCTATACATCCTTTTGAAAAATAAGTTCTTTACAGGTGTTTTATATCCTAATTAATTTTTATATTCAATTTCTTTCTCAAGACACTATCTCCTCAAAGGCTAAAAATAATATTGAGAAATTTATGTGACTATTCAAAATAGACTAAAGTAAGTCATACAAAGACAAATATCATATGATACCACTATATGCAGAATCTAACAAAGGCTACTAATGAACTTATCTACAAAACTGAAATAAGAGTTGCAGATGTAGGAAATAAACTTGTGGTTACAAGGGGGAAAGCAGGGTGTATAAATTGTAAGACAGGGTTTGACATACACACACCACTAAAAATAAAACAGATAACTAATGACGACCGAGTGTATAGCACAGGGAACTCTACTCAGTACTCTGGAATGGTCTATGTGCGAAAAGAATCTTAAAAAGACTGGATACATGGACTTGTATAACAGATTCACTCTGATGTATATCTGAAACTAACCCAACATTGCAAATCAATTACACACCAATAAAATTATTTTAAAAATAAAATACTCAACTATGACTAACACAGAATATGAATGAACTACAAAGGAAATATACAGAAAGAAAAATATTTTAAACATAAAATACCAACCTAAAAAGTGGATCATCAAAATTAATTTTAAAAGTTTTTAGTATATTAAGCTTAATTATTCCACTTCATATGTAAATAGTAAAACAGGTGGCCTAATATACTATATGGTGCCATCTATACTACAGGTATTTAATAAACACCTTTGTTTAGATGTTCCACCTATTTCCACAGTTCTTAATTCATACTAGTCTATTTTTTATAATTGGCACAAAATAGCTCAAAATAAAAGGTAAGAGAGTGCACACCAAAAATTACCCTATAAACAAATAACTCATTTTCAGTAGTAAGGAAGGATTGATGGATAGTAAGAGGAGTGGAAAGAGAAAAGGCATTTATTTCAACTGTGCCTGCTTTTGCCAAGTTCAGATAAAATAATAAACACCAATCTCCACTGTGCAACTTGAAAAAAAAAAGAAGGAATTTGCCAATGGTTGACAGTAGAGTCCAACAAATTTTTACAATTTTAGTCTGTCAGGAATAAGTTTAAGGAATAAAGCAAAAGTGAAAGCCACTCAGTTGTGTCCTACTCTTTGTAATCCCATGGACTATATAGTCCATGGAATTCTCCAGGCCAGAATACTGGAATGGGTAGCCTTTCCCTTCTCCAGGGAATCTTCCCAAGGTCTCCCGCATTGCAGGCTGAGCCACAAGGGAAGCCCAAGAATACTGGAGTGGGTAGCCTATCCCTTCTCCAGCAGATCTTCCCGATGCAGGAATCGAACTGGGGTCATCTGCACTGCAGGCAGATTATTTACCAATTGAGCCATAAGGGAAGCCCCTACTAAAGCAAAAGAAGTGCATAATTTAAGCTTACTGAGCAAAAGAATTCTGATTTAACAAGTACTCTGAATGACATTGGTATTCACTAGTTTAACTAAACTAACATAACTTTTTGTTAGTTACAAAGTCCTTATCCATCACACATTGTGAAGTATTAGTTTGAGACTAAGAAAGATTCAAGATCAAAACAGGAAAAATACTGCAACAGTCTAAATCAATAACTGCTAGGTGTAATGTAAGGGAGAGTGCTGGTCATAATTACTGAATGCTCATTGCATCTACTCTGGGTAGCCGTTCTTCAATTCCCACATCATGAAGGAAAAAAAAAAAAAAAAACTGAAAAAATCATTAAGAACTTCCAGGCAGCTCTCTGGTGCCACAAGTTTTGCCCAAGATGGCAGCAGGACAGGGAGTTAAAATGATTATCTTAGCATCACAGCCTTTACCCTCCCTCAATAATCCTGATCTCTGCAATAACTGCCATGCCCTGCCTATGCCTAACTCACAGGGATGAAAAGCAGTGCGGGGGGGGGGGGGGGGGGGGGGGGGGGGGGGGGGGGGGGGGAAAGTGGAGATGAAGGAAACAGATTAAGTCCTTGGTCTTAGCAAGCATCTTTCTGTTCCACTGGGTTACTTCTAAGTAAGATACAAAAGAGGAAGCCAAAACTTATTAATACAATGGATGTGTAAAAAAATGAAAATATGTAAATAAGTAAAAATAAAGATGAGTTTTAAAAGATGAGAAATAAGTGGACTTTTCCCCTATTGTTACTCTCCTATACCGAATCCTAACTAAAGCCTTTAAAAACAAGCTTTAAAAAATGAATTACAGACTATCATATGAAGAGAACTATAACAAAACAAACATAAATCTCTCAAGAGATCCTATCTTGCCTGCAAAATTGAACTGCCCAGTAAGTTACCATTTGGGGTGGTTGTGACAGTTAGAGATCAGCTATATAAAGTGTCTAGCCCAATGCCTAGCATGTTATGGTTAAAACAGTAGCTATTATTATTATGGTAAACACTCAGAATATATTGATAAATAGATGAACTTGACCACATTATGAAAGTACTGTAATTCCTTTTCCTTCAAGCAGGACTTTAACCTGAAATGTAATCCTCCAAGTTATTCAAGACGTCAAGATTTCTAAAGCAAAAGGGAAGAATAATATGGTCACAAATTCAATTGGCCTGATTATCTCCAATCCAGCAGCAACTTCAGCTGAGGCCCTGTAAGGGCACAGGCTATCATGAGTATAAAAGAAAGGAAAAAGCAGTCCTAAATGAAACCCTATTACAGTACCTGAGGTAGCCAGGTTCAGGATTCCAGGATTCCTAAAGCTCATATCCTGGGTCTCCCAGCTCCTGAGTCTCTCCATCCTCCACCTCCTAACTCCAACTGTGAAGCCAGAAAAAGCCAGAGGGATAATGTGCTTAAGTCGCTCAGTCATGTCCGACTCTTTGTGACCCTGTGGACTGCAGCCTGCCAGGCTCCTCTGTCCATGGGAATTCTCCAGGCAAGAATACTGGAGTGGGTTGCCATACTCTCCTCTAGGGGATTTTCTCAACCCAGGGATTGAACTCAGGTCTTCCACACTGCAGGCAGATTTTTACTATCTGAGCCACCAGGTAAGGGATAATGGAGGACAATATTTCACAGAGCAATCAAAGAAGGAGGACTCTACAGAAATACTAAACTTTGCCTAAAGAAAAGTGAAGTCGCTCAGTCATATCCAACTCTGCGACCCAGTGGACTGTAGCCTACCAGGCTCCTCTGTCCATGGGATTCTCCAGGTAAGAATACTGGAGTGGGTTACCATTTCCTTCTCCAGGGGATCTTCCCAACCCAGGGATCGAACCCGGGTCTCCCGCACTGGAGGCAGACGCTTTAACCTCTAATCCTCAAGTCTTTGTATTTCACTGCCCATCCTTGATCAATCTGAACGAATTCTTTTCTTTATTAAGCATCTACGTGTCAAACACTATGCTAAATGATTCCACTAAAGATGTCTCAAATAGAAACGAACTTTGAGATTAGGTTAATCTCATAAGGCCTTTTATTTTCGTCCTATCAAAACAAGCCCAGCAAAATACAAAACCAATAATACAACAGATATTCTCATCATTTTATTCTATCACTGGCCTCCAAAGAAACCCTGGACTAAAATAATTACTTCCTTAGCAACTCTTAGAGCCTTTGGCATAATGTAGAATCTCTAAAGATACACAGTATGTACCATTCCATAAACCCATCTCACCTCTGAACCCCTTTATCTTAGAATGCCAATTTACATAGTAAGTGATGCTTTCACAGAGGATTAAAACTTAAGTTTAACTGTATCATTAACAAGGATGATTACAAAGAAAGATACATGAGACTAATAAGTCAAACCTTGAAATAAATAAATGTCAAATTTATTTTTTCATAGAAAAAAAGATTCTGTAGTATTTAGAAGGGACAAAAAATATAGCTTCTTCCTACTACTCAGCGTCACTGATACACAGGGCTTTCATGCAAAGCAATGGAAGGAAAGCACTGGATGCCCCAAAACAAGATTCTGAAAATACAAAGTATATGAAACACAATGCCAATAAGTTCTGAACAAATGTAGGAATGCTATTTTTTAACCAAACTTATCAATTTACTTTTTTTTTTTTTAATCAATTTACTCTTTTATCCAGACAGTTGAGCATGAATTCTCTGCTAGTGCTCCAACCTCACAGGGAGAACCCATATGTCACACAACCCAATGCCAATTCAAATGGTGTCACTACTTTTATTGTTTTACCTTTGACTATGTGGATCACAACAAACTGTGGAAAATTCTCAAAGAGATGGGAATACCAGACCACATTACCTGCCTCCTTAGAAACCCGTATGCAGGTCAAGAAGCCAACAGTTAGAACTGGACATGCAACAACTGACTGTGTTCAAAACTGGCAAAGGAATAGGGAAGGCTGTATATTGTCACCCTACTTATTTAACTTAAACGCAGAGTACATCATTTGAAATGCAGGACTGGATGAAGCACAAGCTGGAATCAAGACTGCTGGGAGAAATATCAATAACCTCAGATATGCAGAGGACAACACCCTTATGGTAGAAAGTGAAGAGGAACTAAAAAGCCTCGTGATGAAAGTAAAAGAGAAGAGTGAAAAATGTGGCTTAAAACTCAACATTTTAAAAAAATTCAAAAAGATCATGGCATTCAGTCCCTTGACTTCATGGCAAACAGACGGGGGAAAATGGAAACCATAAAACAGGTTTTATTTTCTTGGGTTTCAAAATCACTGTGGATAGTAACTTTAGCCGTGAAATTAAAAGATGCTTGTTCCTTGGAAGAAAAGTTGTGACAAACCTAGACACTGTATTAAAAAGCAGAGGTATCACTTAGCCAACAAAGGTCCTTATAGTCAAAGCTATGGTTTTCCCAATAGTCATATACAGATGTGCAAGATGGACCATAAAGAAGGTTGAGCATTGAAGAATGGATGTTTTTAAATTGTGGTGCTGGAGAAGATTCTGGAGAGTCCCTTGGACTGCAAGGATATTAAACCAAAGGAAATCAATCCTGAATATTCATTGAAAGGACTGATGCTGAAGCTGATGTTCCAACACTTGGGCCACGTGATGCAAAGAGCTGACTCATTAGAAAAGACCCTGATGCTGGGAACGATTGAGGGCAGGAAGAGAAGTGGGCGGCAGAGGATGAGATGGTTGGATGGCATCACTGACTTGATGGACATGAGTTTGGGTAAACTCCGGGAGAGGATGAAAGACAGGGAAGCCTGGTGGGCTGCAGTCCATACGGTCGCAAGGAGTCCAATAGTCGCAATTAGTCCAACTAGTTTTTGCCTCTTTCCATTATGTCCCCGTAAACAGCTACATAATATCTTCATAGCCTTTATCCTGCTAAGAGATCTGTGACCCACTCCAAGCTGCCATTAAAATCCCAATTGAACTCCTGGACAGTATAAGAACTGTGACTTCTCATGCTACGTCTAAACCTTAACATTCTCAAGCTCCAGTAACTAGGAATAAGAACAGATATTTACACACAGTCTCCACTGTTTACTACAAAAGACAAGCTGGTCATTTTAACGAGGGATCTCTGTCTCTCCCCCTCCTTTTTCCCCCCACATATCTTATTGCGTATTCTTCGTGTGGTGGCCACTTTATTAAAATGGTTCAATATTTAATTAAGGATTAAATGGTAAAGCAGTTTGCCCATTAAATTATAAGAACTTCAGTGTTTACACAGCTTTTTAAAAATTAATTAAATAACTTAATAGAAGTTTCAAAATTAGATTTAAAAGTGAGCTTTGAGAACACAAATTATTTTGAAGATATTAAGCCACGACAAAACACATGCACAGTCATGACAGAAGACACATGCAGTGTTTTCAGCCCAGGAGGACTCTCAAAGCACTAGCATCCTCCACCATCATCTGCACTGTCCGTCAGATGGACACACAAAATTCAGCATTCATTCAGTGATTCTGTGGGACGAGAGAAGCAGATCAGGTTATCTGAAGAGGCCCAGAGGGAAATGCAAACATATATCCAGGGGAAAAAAGTCAAAATAAATGACTTTAAAACTCTGTTATTTAAATTCAATTCTTCTCTCACTTAATTATTAAGCATTGAGTCTAAGTCTTCACGTTTATTTTCCTAGTAATAGAAGACACTGGATTTATTAATGCTTATTAATGCTTTCTCTTCAAAAAGGAGTTTAATAAAGTCAGCTTACTTCAGATTACCTTTCCGCTTATTTTAAAAACTTTTTTTAAAATTTACAGATCCAGAATTGAGTGCTAAGGTTTCCCTTGTACCCACAAATTCTACATTTTGTTTCCTTATTATATTTATTCTATTTTCATATATAATAAAGGTACTGAGATAGAGCTGAAGATATCTATAACCTAAAATATCAGAATAAATGCCAATGGAGCTTTCCTGTTGCTTTTGTTTCTTCGACACTTTGAGCAGAAACCTGGAAGCTGAGGCGCTGAATGAACACCCAAGCCAGGCAAAAAGCCAGGCAGTCTGAGCCCCGCTGAGTCGACCTGACGCTGCGGTCACAGAGCAGCGCTGGCGCTGGTGTTACTGAGCAGCGAGGTGGAGGGCGGGTGACCCTCCCCTGTCACCCGGTACTGTTTCCTGCTCCTTTCCCAGTCCTTGCCCTGCGGTATACAATTAATGAGGGCAGGATTACAATTTGTGAAGGGTGTGGCCAGTTTTCACTATCCTATTCACTAACTTCTATAAAAATTGTAAGCTTACATATGCTTTCTCAGTTACCTACCAGTCTTAAGAAAGACCATCACCAGCTCCCATTTCCCTGCCATATCACCATCTGCTTAGTTCTACCACTTACATCATATTACAAACCCACTGTTTTCCAAATTGTGCATGCATAAATACATACACATAAACAGACACACACAATTGTGGAAATGTTGGGCTAAACTGGAGTAAGTTTCTTTATTGCTGGACCACTTAGAACCTTTAGTGTGCTAATCTCAGTTTCTTGACACAAACATAATATGCCACATTTCCAAATCTATTTGGCTATAGAGACCTTTTTTTCGAGAACATTTTCAATGGTACACACCTTGAAAAACTCTCATCCAAATTACTCCTAACAAAATATTTTATATGCAGATATAAAATACCTATTATATATAAAACAAATATGTATATGTAGAAACAAATATGTATATATTTATATGTAAAATATGTATATTCATACAAATATGTATATAAAACAAATTTGAATGTATCAATTTACCCACTCATCCATTTACCCACCCACTCCACCAGTCATCCATCAGATAACACAGAATATATAAAAATGTGAACATTCTTGTGCTCGGTGCTATGGGAGATAAAGAAATTTGGAAATATGTTTAACACACTTTCTATTATTTTCTTATTAATCTCCACATAAAACACTGGTGCTTTTAAAAGAGAGTTAATGTTAAAATTCTTGAAGAATCTACTAACAGAAAACATAATAACTTACCTTCCTTAAGAAATTATAAGTGGCAAACTAAAGAAAGATTTACTTCACAAAAGTGCTTTAAAATACTAAATGTCACAAGTATAATTTAAATTATATTTATGTTACAAAATTTTCTGGGAACAACTAAAGTTAAAATAATCAACTGATTTTTTAAGCAAAAATTTTAAATGTGCTTACATATCTACTTTAGGTTTTAAAAGCCATAAGCACTCTAAGACAATTAAATGTATCTTAATTAGATTCAACTAATCTACTGACAAAGGTCCGTCTAGTCAAAGCTATGGGTTTTCCAGTAGTCATGTATGGAGGTGAGAGGACCATAAAGAACGCTGAGCATGGAAGAACTGATGCTTTTGGACTGTTGTGTTGGAGAAGACTCTTGAGAGTCCCTTGCACTGCAAGGAGATCCAACCAGTCCATCCTGAAGGAGATCAGTCCTGAATGTTCACTGAGAGGACTGATGCTGAAGCTGAAGCTCCAATACTTTGGCCACCTGATGTGAAGAGCTGACTCATTTGAAAAAGACCCTGATGCTGGGAAAGACTGAAGGAAGGAGGAGAAGGGGATGACAGCGGATGAAATGGTTGGGTGGCATCACCAACTTGATGGACATGAGTTTGAACAAGCTCCGGGAGTTGGTGATGGACAGGGAAGTCTGGTGTGCTGCAGTCCATGGGGTCGCAAAGAGTCGGACACGACTGAGCAACTGAACTGAAATGAATCAACCACTGTGTAATACCAATTACTTAGAACTGTTGCCCTGAACTTTAGAATTCTTCTAAGCCAAGCCTTCTTTCAGCTCCCTCATTTTATTCCTGACTTTTATACTGAAAAACTACCAGAAAAATCTTTAAATTATTTGACCGTAAACACTTTCTATCAAGTAAAACTTAAGGAACAAAGATGCAGATGTAGAGGACAGATTTCTGGACACAGCAGGGGAAGGAGAGGATGTGACGAATTGAGAAAGTAGCATTGAAACATGTATATTACCATGTGTAAAATAGATAGCTAGTGAGAAGTTTCTGTATAACACCAGCAGCAGGTGTTCTGTGATGACCTAGTGAGGTGGGATGGACTGGGGCTGGGAGGGAGGTTCAAAGGGAAGGGACAGATGTTCAAGAGGGAGGGGACACACACACTCATGGCTGATTCACACGGTTGTATGGCAGAAACCATCACGATATTTTAAAGCAATTATCCTCCAATTAAAAATGAATTTTTTAAAAAGTGCTAAGGCATTCCAATCTGGACATGCAGGCAACCAAATATACCTATGATTAGTATGTGCTGTACTTTATAAGCAACCTTACTTCATTTAAACAAATATTACTTATGGCTCCAGTCTCTACAGTTTTGCTGGGTACTCCTCTGACCTTTCCCCTTCATGGATCACTGCCTTGTCATGGTGAAGGGGCAGAAGACATCAAGCAGAGATGGAGAGAATACACTGAAGAATTGTACAAAAAAGACATTAATGAACCAGATAACCACAATGGTGTAGTCAGTCGCCCAAAGCCAGCCATTCTGAAGTGTGAGGTCAAGTGGGCCTCAGGAAGCTCTGCTGTCAATAAAGCTAGTGGAGGTGATGGAATTCCAGGAGAGCTATTTACAACTCTAAGAGATGATGCTATCAAAGTGCTGCAGTCAACATGTCAGCAAATCTAGAAAACCCAGCAGTGGCCACAGGACTGGAAAAAGTCAATCCTCATCCTAATTCCCAAGAAGGCCAGTACTAAAGAATGTTCAAACCGCTGGGCAACTGAACTCATCTCTGACGCTAGTAAGATCATGCTTTAAAACCTTGCACACCAGGCTTCACCATTACACGGATCAAGGACTTCCAGACATCCAAGCTGGGTTTAGAAATGGCAGAGGAACCAGAGATCAAACTGCCAACATTCGCTGCATCATAGAGAAAGCAAGGGAATTCCAGAAAAACATCGACCTCTGTTTCATCGACTACGCTAAAGCCTTTTGACTGTTTGTCATAACAAAGTGTGGAAAACTCTTAAAGAGAGGGGAATGCCAGATCATCTTACCTGTCTCCTGAGAAATCTGTATGTGGGTCAAGAAGCAGCAGTTAGAACCCTATATGGAACAACTGAATGGTTGAGGATTGAGAAAGGACTGGCTATTTACTGTCTCCCTGTTTATTTAACTTATACTATAACTGAACACATCATGAGAAATTCCAGGCCTGATAAGTTTTCATTTAATAATTTAATAATTCCCAGGCATGAAATTCTTGTCTTGATAAGAATCAAGACTGGTGAGAGAAACATCAGCAACCTCAGATATGCAGATGATACCACTCTAATGGCAGAAGGCAAAGAGGAACTAAAAAACCCATTGATGGGGATGAAGGAGGAGAGTGAAAAAGCCAGCTTAAAATTAAATATTAAAAAAACTAAAAGATCATAGCATCCAGCCCCATCACTTCATGACAAAAAGAGGAAAAGGTGGAAGTAGTAACAGATTTCCTCTTTCGGGGCTCTAAAATCACTGTGGATGGTGAATGCAGTCAGGAAATTAGAAGATGATTGCTTCTCGGCAGAAAAGCTATGACAAACCTAGACATCATGTTGAAAAGCAAAGACATCACTTTGCCGACAAAGGTACATATAGTCAAGGCTATGGTCTTTCCAGTGGTCATGTACAGTTGTGAGAGCTGAACCATGAAGAAGGCAGAGCACCGAAGAACTGATGCCTTTGAACTGTGGTGCTGGAGAAGACTCTCGAGGGTCCCTTGGACAGCAAGGAGACCAAGTCAGTCAATCTACCCTGAAAATTCATTAGAAGGACTGATGCTGAAGCTCCAATATTTTGGTCCCCTCATGTGAACAGTCAACTCATTGGAAAAGTTACCTCATTGGTCACCTCATGTGAACAGTCAACTCCTGATGCTGGGAAAAATTGAAGGCCAAAGGAGAAAAGGCCATCAGAAGATAAGATGACAGGATGGCATCAGTGATGCAATGGGCATGAATTTGGGCAAACACCGGGAGACAGTGAGGGACAGGGAGGCCTGGCGTGCTGCAGTCCATGGGGACAAGAAGAGTCGGACATGACTGGGCGGCTGAACAACAACCACCACCTCTGTGCTTTTCATCTATTGCAAGGTGAACACAGTTTCCTGAAATTAGTTTAATCGCTAACCCTGTGCAGTTATTTTCAATGATTCCACCCTACACATATCTATCTCATTCATCTCAGAACTCATAGTACTTATGATCCATTATCACTCATAGGATCTATTATGTTTCAGCTTATATTATTACTTTATACTGCCATTTAGCCTTTCACGTATCATAGTTTTCTATCAATTCTATAACCTCTCTGAAGACAAGGAACATTTCTTTCCCTTCTTTAAATCCTGTACAACACCTTAAATAAAGTAAGTACACAAATTACTTCACAGAATAATAAAGTTTCACATCTGAATGTGCAAATCTCTCATTTTGCAAATAAAAAAGGAAGCCAAGAAAGGTGAAGTAACTTGCCCGAGGTTATTCAGGCAGCTGGGAACTGAATCAGGGCAAGAACTCAAGTGTGTGGATCTAATCTAGCATTTTTTGGTTTAGCCTATGTTAAAATAAAGAAATTGTGCTAACAGATCCTTGTTTACTTTCCAGCTTTAATAAGCACAAAAAGCCAACTTGTGTGTAACCAAAAATTTTTCATTGCCTCAAAATTAAAATTTTCTTCAGTATCAATCACTGGCAATCCTAAGAGTGATGATGATGATACATGTAAGATGAAGGCAATCCAGTAAAATGTCTAGTGGCCCAGAACAGTGTTCGTGTTACTTCTTTCCCTTAAAGCATGATACAGTGGTGGTGGTAGGGGTGAGGGTGTTATCAAATTAAACAGGTCGGTTACCAGGTTTAGTTAATTGGGATTTTATCTAGATAACACTAACGAGCTACTTGTCTCCTTCTAAATCTTCTCACCATTTATTTATGGAATAATCTTTAAAAAAAAAAAAAAACCAACTAGCTGCTTGATAGTCTGATTAACCTGGTTTCCTTCAGAGACTCTTCTAACATCTGCCTAAGTCCTCCAGGGAAGCAGGGCCATTTAGATGCACAAGAGGACAGCTGGAGCAGGAAGTGACAGATAGATTTACCTTAGAGATTTGCCCCAAGAGGAGTGCTTGGTTCTCAGTTAACTTTGTGTATTCTAACATAAGAAAATTCCAGGGAAATAAAATTATATATAGGGGTATTTCCACAAACTACTCATTAGATAACTTTATAGCTCTAAGAACCAGAACAGGGAGAGTTCTGTCAAAAGTGCCTTCCATTGGCATTAAATTAATTTCATCTGAGAGTTAACAGCACAGTTCAGTTCAGTCACTCAGTCGTGTCCAGCTCTTTGCGACCCCATGAATTGCAGCACGCCAGGCCTCCTGTCCATCACCAACTCCCGGAGTTTACTCAAACTCATGTCCATCGAGTCGGTGATGCCATCCAGCCATCTCATCCTCTGTCGTCCCCTTCTCCTCCTGCCCCCAATCCCTCCCAGCATCAGGGTCTTTTCCAATGAGTCAACTCTTCACATCAGGTGGCCAAAGTATTGGAGTTTCAGCTTCAGCATCAGTCCTTCCAATGAACACCCAGGACTGATCTCCTTTAGGATGGACTGGTTGGATCTCCTTGCAGTCCAAGGGACTCTCAAGAGTCTTCTCCAACACCACAGTTCAAAAGCATCAATTTTTCAGCGCTTTCGGCGCTCAGCTTTAACAGTGCAGTGAAGATCAAATGAGTTTCTATTAAGCTTAAGCTACTGGGGAAAAAAAAAAAGAGTCCTGACCTCCAGTCAGGCTTCTTTTACTAAAAGGTTTAAGTGTTATTGCTTAAACAGTCCCTACCCAAAAAAGATTTTTTAGAATACTAGCCCCCAGTACCTCAATGTGACCTTATTTGGAAACATGGTTGTTGTAGATGCAATTTGTTAGGATGAGGTCATACTGGAATAGGGTGGGCCTCTAATCCAATATGACTGGTGTCCTCATAAAAAGAAATTTGGAGAAAGACCTGCTTAGAGGGAAGATGATGTAAAGAACCACAGGGAAAGGATGGAAAGAGGCTTGGCCAGGCTACTCCCTCATAGCCCCCAGAAGAAACTAATCCTGCCAAGGGTACGATTTTGGACTTTTAGCCTCTTGAACTGTGAGACCAAAAATTTCTGTTGTTAAGTCATACTTACTGTATGACACTTTGTTTCAGCAGCCTTATCAAACCAACATAAAGGTATCTGCAAGGTAAATGTAAAATAGCAATAAGCTAGAAATTTTAAAGTCCTAAATCGTAGGTTTCAAATTGGTAACTTCTGGCAAAAATCTCTGCCTCAGTTTCCTTACCTATACCTCTTTTAGGTTGTTGTGAAGATAAGGCTTAATAACATGTATGACAGTTCTTAGAAATGTACAAAGTATTAAATAGAAAATGTTATGATGCAACATTTAAAATTCACTTAAGAAAAAAAGCAAAGGTACAAAAAAGGTATACATGATCCCTACATTTTTTCCTCAGTAACAAAGTTAAAGTGTTAGTAACTCCGTTGTGTCCGACTCTTGGCAATCCCATGGATTTTAGCCTTCCAGGCTCCTCTGTCCATGGGATTTCCCAGGCAAGAGTACTGGAGTGGGTAGCCACTCCTGCTTCCAGGGGATTTTCTGGACCCAGGGATCAAACTTGGGTCTTCTGTATTGCAGAAGACCTTTAGCTTCTGAGCCAGCAGGGAAGCCCAGAAGAGAGACTAATGACTTCAGATGTTAATCAAAAACTAAATCAAATACACAGTGCAAATTAAAGCATATCATGGTCAATATTTCCTTATCTATTAATTTTTACAATAGCAATCCCCACTAAAAAACAAATAAACAAAACCACCCAGAAACATTCATAACTATATAATGATTAATTTTTCTGAACTTGTTCCATGTCTGCTATATTCCAGGAACTGGATACCTGAGCTCAGAGACATGAGTAACTAATTTCGAGGAGATCCCTCTACAGCAAAGGAAATAGGAAGTGATTAAACAAAGGTTCATATAAACTATGACACAGTTATGCACATAGCACAATAGAGCAGAAACAATTATTTGTATGTACATTGAATACAATAGGGTTTAATTTTCTAGAATTAACAATGCTTTACATAACACATATAGCAACACTTTAATGAGTTAATTGAAAAGCTTTTCAATGTTTTTTCTTAACTGTGAATCACTGCTTAATGTTAGAGATAGAGGACTTGTCCCTCAAATTTTTTAGAGCAGCCTTAAAAACCACTAGTTTGTTGTTTTTTTCTTTAATTTGCTACATTTGTATTTGATTGTTCTCTTTTGCTGGGGAAGAGAATTATAGTTGAAGCTAGGTAACTGAATATTTATTTTCATAAGAGAACACCAGAAAATTAATGTTCTAGTCCATACTGAAAATTCTACTAAAATACCTTTCATATCAACTTTGTATATGTGGCCTGTGTTTCCCAATTAAAGCTGTCTTTGATGCCTAAAGACTTCCCAGGTCCTTAGGAGTCAGCAGAGTACCAGCGATCCAAGCATGGTCTTTTAACTAAGTACAAAAGAACAGTATTCTGGGGTTGATCTTTACCCCTAGGTGGAGGATAACTGGGAGAGGCAGGGACTAAAAATCAATTTAAAGACAATTAAATCTACTAGAAAAACACTTTTACTGTAAATTGCTTTTGTTTTTTTTAAGGGGGGAAAAAAAGTAAGACAACGAATTCATTCTGAATCAAAGTTAAAGGTTGACTATGAATAGTCTGATCTAAGAGCCAAACTGCACAAGAGTGTAAAAGCAAGCATGAAATAGTGAAATGACTCAAAAAGTCTTTATCACTCTCTTTGTTTACTTATGTCAATAAGAACTTGAAAGCTATATTTGCAAAGGCTAAAACACAAAGCAGATAATCTCTCGATGGATAACTGAGCTGACACTACTAGGATCTGGGAGTTGCAAAGGCAGCAGAAGCAATGGCCCCCATTTCTGGAAGTTTAAAATTCAGTAAGCAAAGAACAAGTAAATTAAATAAATGGAAACAGAAGCAAATACATAATCAACTATACAAATAAGTCTCTCTGAATTTTTTTCTCCTGATCTCTTTTACACCCTTCTTTTCTAAGTCTTACCCCCTTCCTCTCTCCTGCTTTCTCTTCTACAGGGCAGTTAAGCAAATCGCCTTAGTTTCCTTCATTTTTCCACCACTGTGTGCCCAGTTCCCAGTAATCCCTTAATGATATCTGAATTACAACTCACAATTATTAACAAATTTTAATCTAGCTCATGATATACAAAATACAGACATATGGAAATGTGAAAAAGGAAAAAGAGAAACCCAGAAACGACATATTTATGTCCAATTTAATCTCCAAGAACTTAAGGAATTAAATCGTAAATGGAAAAAGAAGAAATAGAAACTTCTAAATGATCTGCGGTTTCTAAGAATTTAAGATAGATTTTTCACCTTTCTGAAAATTTAAAAATATGTCCATTTTAGTTTCTTTACACACCATTATTCTTTTAGAAAGAAAAAAAAAAACTTATAAAAACAGTAAGATGAAAAGAAACACTAAAAACTCACCATAGCCAGATGTGTAACACTTAGAGAATTATTCTTTTGTTAACGTTAAGAGTAAGTCTGTCTGGGAGGCAGAGGTTCTCTTTAATTCAGTATTTTAATTTAAAAAATTAAAAATTCATCAGAAGAAAAGCAGACACAAATTCTTACCAATACTTTTTGTTTGTGCTTTTAATTTTACACTGTCAATTCAAATACTCACCTGAACAGGCAGCTCTTACACAGTACTCTCATATTTAGCAAATTTACTCCTTATTAAATTAGAAGAGAAAAAAATTTCATGAGAATGAATTCTGGCACAGTAATTCAAACTCTACTACAATAATTCAGTAATCATTTGTTGAAAAAAAAAAAAAAAACCAACCTCCCTTTTGATCTTAACTGCCATGAGTAGAAAAAGTTGTATGATACAATGGTAACTAGCAGCCCAACTATAATGGGATGTAAAAGGTCAATTAAATAATGGAGATGAATGAATGAAGACTGTCTAGCAGACACCCGGGGAGAAAAAGGTAGCTTCTCCACAAACAGTGCTTCCTGATGTTTGACTCTGATTTCCCTGTTTCACATCACACACCGCTTTTCCCTCCTAAATGAATCCCAAACAAGGAACTTTGTGATCAAGACTAGCACTGGCTAGTGTTACTCTCAAACAGAACTGAAAAGATGATGATGAGCTTCTAAATGACATGAGAAATACCTACATAATTATGAAATTTAGTCAGATTTTTCTGTGAAATTCCTATATCAATACTTATTGGTCATTTTCTAGAAGCCAAAGTATATTATGAAGGGCTAACAGATACAAACAGAACTGAAGACCTGAATTAGAAAATAACCTCTCATGCTTAATACCAAAAGGAAACGAAAAAACACATTTCCATAGAAACAAAACAGTGTCTCAAATATAATCTGAATACATAAGTGCTAAGGAAATTCCAAGCATCACTCTCACAGAGTGAGTTGGAATAGTGATAGATGAATTCTAAAAACAAATAAGTGAGCCATGTTTGAATATAAGAAAGAAGCAAAAATATTCAGGTAAGAAAGAACATTACAGTCATGAAAACAAGAATAGAAATCTGTTAATCAGTTAAAAAATTAAATCTGATTAGGATTTGTTTATATAAATAATAATTTTTAATATCTTTAACAAATTACAATAAATCCTAAAGAACAAAGGCAAGGAGATATATTTTTGAATGTATACTTGAATATGACTACCTCTAATGTTCTTATAAAACCTTTTATTCTTTCTTTCAGGCATAAACTGAAATAGTTAAGAGGGTGCAAAAGCCTAGAGAGAGAAAGTTTAATTCTACGAAGTTAATTGTTTATTCCCAACTTGATGCAGGAAGGGAATTAAATAATTAGGTGCTTATCTTTAAGAACATCTTTCTTCCAGCTCCTACTTAAACAAAGGAAATAAAAAGCCAGTCTGTTTTTAAACAACTAAACTCAACCAACTGACTGATTCTGCCCAATAAATTCTCAATGAAATATCTGTTCCAAATACTCTAAAATATAGATAATTCCCCTTTGAGATAATTACTTTGTGAAATCCGAAAAGGAGACAGTTTCCTATAGCTCACCACTTTACCAGAAATTCACCATATGTTTAAATAAAAATATAATGAAGCAGGAGGTAGTCTTTGGAAAGTATGAATCAATGAAGGTTCAATAAAGGAGGATCATCAGAAATATATCCATTTGTATAATGAGGGAAAAATAAAGCCTCTGAAGTGAAGTGAAAGTCGCTCAGTCGTGTCTGACTCTTTGGCGACCCCTTGGACTGTAGCCTGCCAGGCTCCTCTGTCTGTGGAATTCTCCAGGCAAGAATCCTGGAGTGGGTAGCTATTTCCTTCTCCAGGGGATCTTCCCAAATCGGGGATAGAATCCAGGTCTTCCACACCGCAGGCGGATTCTTTACTGTCTGAGCCACCAGGGAAGCCAAAGCCTTTGAGGATATACCAGAAAAATCTAACTTCAGATAAATCATTGAAAGGAAAATATGTTTATATCTATAGCCTCTTTGTGATAAATGATGTCTAAACAGATATATGAATTATAGCAGACAAATAAATTGATCATTCTGCCTGACAGGAGAAAATTTAAATCTTTATCTCAAACAAAAGAGATAATAATCACAACAGCATATGGAGGCAGCCCAGCACAACAGTTAAGTGTGTGGGTTCTAAAGTCAGATTACCTAGATTCATATTCTTATTCCTCCACTTCCTAATTTAGTTGTGATGGACTATGGCAAAATTACATAACCTTTCTATACCTCAATTTCTTCATCTATAAAAGGGAAGTGTAAGAGTACCTTTTCCCAAAAGTTGGTGTGAGGTGTAAATGCGTTCAGTGGAGAACTTAGTCCTTGGCACTTAGTATGCAACTATAAGCTATTGAAGCTATTTTTATTATCACTTGCTATCACAGACATGACATATTGTGGATATCATTAACCACTAGCTCTTCAAGCAAAATACCAAATTCTGGCCTGAATAAGTCATATGAGATTTTAGCTGAAACAGAACTTGTGAATAGACAGAGGGATATTCACCAGATTTTCTAAAAAGCAGGGGGCGGGGGGAGACAGTACTATCAATTAAAAAATTAAGATTTATGGTTTAAGGTGGTAGACTGAACTTATATTGACAAACACACTCTCCCACCAAAATGAGAATAAAGGGTTTCTGGGGTTTGCTTTTTTGTTTTAAGGCTTAAATGCACAAGGACAAAGATTTAGGAGATGAGGTAACAATAACAAAATTACAGTAAATGTCTTTTCAGACCCTAGAAATGTGAATACTTAACAGACAAAAACGGAAAGTAAAAACAACTCAATAAGCATGACAGAATCTCCAAAAGACAAAGAAGGATTATAAACAGGAGTACTGGTTAAATATCTGCCTGAAAAGCTGTTATATTCCTAAATCCTCACTCCATCTCTCCAAAACTTCAGATAGCTTAATGTTCCTCCCCCGCCCCTGCAGAACATTAAAGGTTTGCTTTCTGGAGGAGATCTTTTTAAAAATGGCCTTATCATTACTGAATGATATAAAGCAAGTTTAGAACAGACACATAACACTAAAAGAAAGAGAGGACTGAAAACGTTTATGTGCTCCTTCCTAAAATTGACTTCCAAAACACTGGACAGGCTTATACCTTCCAGCCAGGTAACCAATTGTCTTCTCAGGGGAATCTAAGCAGCCTAAAATAAATCATTTAAAAATATGGACATCAGAGATTCCCCAGCTGAACAGCACAGCTAATTTTCCCTGAAAAAGTAGATTACAAAACTGATATTTGTAAATTTACAAGCTGCACCCAGAGACACAGAACTACTGATCAACTTTTTAGAACTCTTATCCCTGGGTAGGGAAGATCTCCTGGAGAAGGAAATGGCAACCCACTCCAGTATTCTTGCCTGGAAAAATCCCATGAACAGACGAGCCCGGTAGGCTACAGTCCATGGGGTCACAGAGAGTTGGACACGACTGAGCGACTTCACTTTCTTTCTTTAAGTGAATAGATGAGCCAAGAACCACCACACATTTAAGGACTCCTGAGACAAGAAAGGCAGAGATCAAAGCAAGCAAATAAAAAATAATAACTTGGAAAGAACAGATAACAAAGAGAAGAAAATCTCCTAAAACTGCCATGAATAATCTTCAAAGAAACACAGAAAACAAGCGTCCATGAAACAAGAACAAGATGATACTAAAAAAGAGAAAGAGGTCCTGTAAGAGGAGAAAGTTTTTAATCTACAGATGGTTAAAGATAAAACTTTATGGAAGATAAAACTGAGGAAATCTCCCGATAAAATAAAACCAAAGAGAAAGATGTGAAAATCAGCTGAAGAGAAAAGCTAAAATAACCGGAGACCAATCCAAGTTCCTACAACATCTGAAGGAAATAGGAATTCTAATGTGAGCATTAAGGGAAGGAAATTAAGAACTAACTCAATAAAACTGCCCCAGAACTGGGTCTGATTTTCTATATCAAAAGAAGCCGCCAAATACTTAGGATGCTGCTGGAGAATGTGCTCCACCAAAGGAGGACCCAACAAAGTACAATATCGGGTAACAGGGGATCCAATACAATGAAGAAGCAAAAGGAATCTCTAGGACGATGGACATGATGGGAAAGGAAGGGTCTAGGATAACAAACTATGAAAAAGACCAGAAGAATACCCAGTATACATGAGAACAAGTCAAAAGAGACTGAGAGGTGTATCTTCAAGAAAATAAAATTAATAAAATAATTAAGAGGATATTTATACAATAGGGTAGAATTTGAGGATAAATTAAGGATAAGTATACAGAAAATTACACTACCTTTTAACAAATAAATGCATTCCAGGAATAAAACTATGTATGTATAAGAAAGAAAAAATAATCATAGAATACTACTACATGGCAGAGCTATGAAGAGCATCTATATCATTATAATAATGTAAACATAAAATATTGTTCTAACTAAAATTAGAATAACTGTACTGGGAGGATGGGAAGGAAAGAAATGTATATACGGATGTGGAAAGAGGGCAAGCAAGAGAACAAAATTTTCATCTTCAACTGTTGGAAGTCAAACAGCATCTAAAAAAATCAAGTAGCAGCAACGTAAGTTTGTTATTTAGAGACAGAGCAATAAGTAGCAAAAGAATCAGTCAAAAATTGTTGAAGGGAGTTATCCCTAAGAAACAGGAAATGAGAAAAGCGTGATGGTAGACAATGCAGTTTGCCATTACAAGCCTCACAGAACTATTTGGCACTCATTAAACACTGTGTTTATAAAACACTGATAAAATTAGACAGAAATAAAAAATAATTTTCCTAATCATAATTTTAATACATGGTCACACAATGTGAAAACTGCCGAGACTAAGAATAAAGTAATCTTGCCATCCAAATAAAACTATTATTAACATACTGCTGTACTGCCTTTGGGCTCCCAAATCACTGAGGATAGCAATTACAGACATGAAATTAAAAGACACTTGTTCCTCGGAAGGAAAGCTTTGACACACCTAGACAGCATGTTAAAAAGCAGAGACATCACCTTTCTGACAAAGGTCCATAGAGTCAAAGTTATCGTCTTTCTAGGAGTCATGTATGGATGTGAGAGCTGGACCATAAAGAAGGCTGAGTGCTAAAGAATTGATGCTTTTAAATTGTGGTGCTGGAGAAGACTCTTGAAGAGTCCCTTGGACTGCAAGATCAAACCAGTTAATCCTAAAAGAAACCAACTTGAATATTCATTGGAAGGACTGATGCTGAAGCTAAAGCTCCAATACTCTGGCCACCTGATGCGAAGAGTTGACTCACTAGAAAAGACCCTGATGCTGAAAGAGACTGAAAGCAAAAAGAGATTAGACAAATGGGATGAGATGTTAGATAGCATCACCAACTCAATGGGCATGAATCTGAGCAAACTTCAGGAAATAAGTGAAGGACAGGGAAGCCTGACGTGCGGTAGTCAGTGGAGTGGCAGAGTCAGACTTGATTTCACGACTGAACAACAACTGCCTTTGAATATTGTGCTACATAAACACACACTTACATTAAGTGTGTGTACATGCTCAGTCGTGTCTGACTCTTTGCGACCTCATGAACTGTAGCCTGCCAGGCTCCTCTGTTTATGGGATTCTACAAGAAAGAATACAGGTGTGCTTTACCATTTCCTTCTCCACACTTATGTAAGTACACTTTTTTTAAAAAATTGCAGGTTCATGCAGGATATGCAAGGGTACATAATTTTTAAAATTATATCATTAACGTTTTTTATGTCCTTAAATACACCTTTAAAACACTATACTATTCCACTTTATCCTCCAGCATCACATATTTAACCATTTTCCTATTTACTCTTCAGCAAACACATGGTTAACAAAGGTCTCCTTTTTCAAACTTCCATCACTTGAATTGTGGTATCTTTCCTGACTTCCTTCCTCTCTCTAGACCCTTGGGTCTCTCCTCTCCCCAGTCTCCCCTGTAAACATCAGTGTCCTGCAGGATTTCATCCTCCATTTCCTCTCCTCACTCTGGATAACTCCCTGACAACACAATACCAAGATAAATGACAATCACAGTTTCGTTAATTCAACCTTTAAAATAACTTGAATGTATCCAGTTCCATCGATCTCCACTACTATAACCCAGTCTAAACCATCGTTACCTACCAGCCTAGAGTCCTAGTTGATCTCTCAGGCTCTATTTCTCCCCCCTTTCACAGCATTCTCTAACATAACAATCAGAATCTTTTAAAAAACACAAATCTAATCTCACAGCACCCTCCTTGAAAGTTTTCAATAGCTTACTGTTGTAGAATAAACTCCAAAGTGCTTTCCTGCCTACGAGGTCCTGAATAATCAGGCCCCTGCCAATTTCTCCAGCTTCATTTCATACTACTCTCCCTCTGGTTCCCTATGGTCGGACCACACTAGTCTTTCTGTTCTTTGAATTTACCAATAAGTCTCTTGCCTGGAGGGCTTGGCACATGCTGTTTCCTCTGCCTGAAACAATTCTCTCCACATCTCCACAACTTCTACCTTGGCTGACCCCCACTGATTCTGAATAAGACCTTAAAGCTGCTCACTTTATTCTATGTAAACAATGTCTCCTGCAGTTGGGCAACACAGGAGCTCTGAAATCTAAGACAGGCAGCACTTTAATAAAATAATTTGTATTTTTTCTGTTAAAAGTCTGTGTCCCATGAAAATGTAAACTACATAGGAACAACTTCTGTGCAATGCTGGTTTCTCAGGGCCTACCATAGCGCTTTATAAACAGCAGATAGCCACTGAGAGACCTGTAGGCAGGTCAAGAAGCAACAGTCAGAACTAGACTATGCAACAACAAACTGGTTCAAAACCGGGAAAGAGTATGTCAAGGCTGTACACTGTCACCCCACTTACTTAAATTATATGCAGAACACACCATGCGAAATACTGGGCTGGATGAATCACAAGCTGGAATCAAGATTGCCAGCAGAAATATAAATAACCTCAGATATGCAAATGATACCACTCTAATGACAGAAAGTGAAGAGAAACTAAAGTGCCTTTTGATGAAGGTGAAAGAAGGGAGTGAAAAAGCTGACTTAAAACTCAACATTCAAAAAACTAAGATCATGGCATCCAGTCCCATCACTTCATGGCAAATAGATGGAGGGAAAATGGAAACAGCAACAGACTTTCTCGGGGTCCAAAATTACTGCAGGTGGTGACTGCAGCCATGAAATTAAAAGATGCTTGCTCCCTGGAAGAAAAGCTATGACTAACTCAGACAGCATATTAAAAGGCAGAGACATCACCTTGCTGACAAAAGTACATACAGTCAAAACTATTTTTCCAGTAGTCATGTACGGATGTGAGAGCTGAACCATAAAGAAGGCTGAGCACCCAAGAACTAATGCTTTCCAATTGTGGGGCTGGAGAAAAGTCTTGAGAGTCCCTTGGACAGCAAGGAGATCAAACCAGTCAATCTCAAAGG
This sequence comes from Cervus canadensis, assembly GCF_019320065.1. Lineage (NCBI taxonomy): Eukaryota > Metazoa > Chordata > Mammalia > Artiodactyla > Cervidae > Cervus > Cervus canadensis. The sequence goes on along the minus strand of NC_057389.1, from coordinate 28,271,372 downwards.
AAATCAACCCTGAATATTCATTGGAAGGCCTGATGCTGAAGTTGAAACTCCAATACTTTGGCCACCTGAAGCGAAGAGCAGACACATTGAAAAAGACCCTGATGCTGGGAAAGCTTGAAGGCAGGAGGAGAAGGGAATGACAGTAGATGAGATTGTTGGACGGCATCACTGACTCAATGGAACTGAGTCTGAGCAAATTCTGGGAGATGGTGAAGGACAGGGAAGCCTGGTGTGCTGCAGTCCATGGGGTCTCAGAGTCAGATACAACAGTGACTGTACAATAAGCTATTTGTTGAATGAATAAGTGACACCCAAATGTATATTCTGTTGTTCAAAACTCTTAAATTCTAAATCCATATAATCAACCAAAATCTCCACCTAGATGCCCTATAGGTACCTCAAACTCAACATACTCAGGCCTGAACTAGTCCGTCAGACAGTATCTCCCTAACAACCTTTTCCTCATGCTTATTTTCCCATTAATTCTGCTCAAGTCTTTCTTGAATCAGACCTCTCTTCTCTACCTATTTTGTCAAAGGCTTTCAAGCTCAGAACCTTACCAAATCTTACCTTAATTACCACACTAGCTTAATAAGGAGTCTCCGTACCTTCACATCAACCTCACCTGTCTTCCAACCTCATTGTCAACATAATGATTTTTTTTAAACTAAAAAAAAAACTTGATACTATCACTCCCATGCTTAGGGTTTTTCAATTACCTTTTCCCCACATATGCACTATTACTATACTACTAGCAAGTCCCTGAATGTAGTAATCTCCCTTAATCTTGTGCTTTTGTCTTTTCTAATCCCTCTGCCTGTATGGTCATCCTTTCTTACGCATTTTGCTATTTTGTTTTTTAAGACTTGACTTAAAGATATGCTTTTCCTGACCACCTCAACCCAGGCAGAGCTGGGCGCCCTTCTTGTTTCCACAGCGTCCTAGGCATCACAGCATTTACTACCCTATAACAGAATTTACCTGTCTGCCCCTCTATTCTATCCTCAGTGCACAAAAGTGCTACATGTTGTTTAATCTTTGAATTTTCTGAGTCTATTAAACAGTAAGCCCCTCCCCACCAAATATCTGCAGCATGACTGCCTAACATCACTGGTAATATAACATTTGGTATAAAATTTTCTAACTTTTGCATAATTAAATAAATATATGGTTTGACTCTCAGTAGAAAAATTTTCCATTTTAAAATGTCCTTCAGTTAATTATCCTTTTAAATATTATATTCATGGTTCTAAAACTTAAGAAAATAGGTTGTACTTATTGACTCAATACAACCTGTTGGAGACACTTTTCAATGGATCTCTCAGTCCTATATGTCTTGCTGGGAATGCCAGAGATGCAAGATCCTGACCACTCTGTACCATGGTCATTTCTCAGGAATATGTCTGCAGTGAGCAACCTTGAAGGATGAGGTAATACCACCCTCCAGGATAAAGAGCAGTCTTGGTTACTATGAAAGCAGCAGAGTCCCCATCCATGTTCCTCAGCAGCAACTCACTGCATACACAGCACCCAAGTGTACCACACTGTATCACCTCCAGGGACCTGGGGGCAAGGAGTTTTCTACCAGCAGTCATGGAATAGTAACAAGCCACTTATAAGTAGAGTGAAATCAAATCCCAGACCTACCAACCCATGTTACAGCAATTCACCAACCTCTGGGACCAAATGGTTTAAATATGACATTTAAACCATGGAATGACACTGCCATTTCTCCTTTACCACCCATGGCATCACTGACTCAATGGACAAGAGTTTGCACAAACTCCAGGAGATAGTGAAGGACAGGGAAGCCTGGCATGCTGCAGTCCATGGGGTCACAAAGAGTCGGACATGACTTAGTGACTGAACACCAACTTATTTAAAAGAAGTATAATACATGAAAATCTACATTCCCCACAGAACTCAACTTATTATACATGTCAATATTTTCTGCCTGCTTATTTATACTATTTTACTGGTTCAACTATTTTGTCCCCAACAAAACTTCATGATTCTATTTAACTTTTCATTTCTCTTTTTTATTATTATCCTTAAATGGAAGAATTTTCCAGTATATTAGCTCTCTAATAATAAGATCTAAAACCAAAAAAAAAAAAAAGATCTAAAACCCACACCCAAATAATTCACAAAACCTACCTAAAAGGTACCAGAACCAATCAATGGAGCATATGTTGTTGTGGTCTCTCCACATTAAAAAAGTCATCAATGTACAGCTAAAGCATCCTGGTACCTCTTCTGAGTCGTAAATGAGTCACAGAGAACTCTAGATTGACTTCTAATCTTATAGGCCCCTGAGAACTCTTTTGTACCACCCTGTGGAAGTTAAGTAGGCTTTTCCATTATTTTAAAGTTTTCTTTTTGATAACACTTTTCACACCTTCCCAGGCATTAATCAAATAACTAAGAAATTATACTGCTGAAAAAGGCAGGGAAAGGAGACAAGGAAAGTTCATAGTGACAGATTATCAACAGGGAAATACTTTTTAGGAATTTACATAAGTAGTAGTAGATGGGGGAAGAAACTAGCAGGGTTTTTCATTGTGGCAATAATTTAAGTAATGTACAGAGACAGAGGTCAGAGGACTAACTGGGAAGAGTATGTCTAAAGTGGCAGACTAGCAAAGAAAAACCTACACAAAAACTGAGAAAAATAAAAGATAGCAGTGATTTAAAAAAAAAGGAAACAGACATGGATTAGCTTTGAAAGCAGGTAAAGTAGGCTAGCTCTCCCCAGGTCATCCAGTAACTACCACTCAGCCTCATACCATCAGCAAAGCTCAGGCTCTGCTAGGAAACCCAAGTGGAAATATTCTCTACCTTCAGAGGAAAGCAATTGAGACTTCAGAAATCAAGAAGTCAGTGGAAGCTGAAGTTTGCACAGCTTCACCGAACTGAGGCTCTACATTAAATTTATTAACACAACTGTGGCAAGAATATAAATTTTGCACTTCATATATTCCCACGAGTGCCACATATGAAAAGAAAATCTGTCAATATTCAATGAGACTGAATCCTAAGGGGAACCTACCTAACAAATGCACTGATTAGGGTCTTCCCTAATACGCAGCCACAAGTAATTGCATCACAAAAAGACTGTAGCTTCATAACATATAAAAGCACTTTGGGCCACAGAAACTCTAACGTAAACTTCTAAGGCCATTTCTAATCTAGAAATTGCTATAACCTCTTAAATAAATCTCTCACTTAAAATACAATTGATATTTAGTGAACACTAAATCTGTGATTTTTCTCTATTTTTCCTCCACTTACATTGCTAATAAAAAACATGAAAGAGATTTTTGCCAGAATCACATAATTCATCTTTTCGTCAGTAAACATTTGTTATGCTTACTCCTACAGAGTTTCCACTGAAGCATCCATGTTTATAAATTAGGATCCAGATGAGGTCACCAGAGGTTTCCAAACAGAATATGATAATAACTTCCTGCTACAGAAGCCCACGGGCTGCCTTCAGGTCTGGAGCAGCAGCAGTCGAGGGGACCTGGCCCTATGCCTTCTGCAGCGGTGACCGCTGCTGGTGGCTTCCCTCTGAGGTTCCCCAGCTCCCTTCTCCAGGACTTAGAGCCACCACGCTCCTCCTCTCTCCCATTACATCCCCCAACTCCCCAAGAAAAGCTAAGGCCCATCCCAAAGGACGGAGTACCACCCCCATCCAACCAAGCTCATCACTTCTCAAAAGACATGCTCTCCATGGTCTTCTCGATGTCCACGATGAAGGGGGACAGGGAGGAAAGGAGAAGAACAGACTCCTCGCACTAACAGAGGGCACCCCACGGGCACCCAGGATCTTTTACTCATCCTGATCAGGAAATGAGCGGAGGCTCGACCAGAGCAGCTGAGGGGATCCAGAAGAGAGTTGGGGCCACATTTTAAAAGGTACACAGGATTGGTTTTCATCGAGTTTAGTAAGATGATGGGAATGGATACAACTGCCTTTCAAAGAAGAGTTTTTTACTCTCAGTTCCTAAAGAGGGCAAGTGGGCAGGCGGGCAGGCTGCACGACAGGGGGCTACGGGGGGAAACACCAGGTGGGACAGAGGCAGAAGGAACAAGGGGAAGACACAGGCACAAGCCTTTACTGTGCTTGTCCCAGGCAAGTCAAGACAGGGCTGGGTAAATCACTCAGGATTGGCAAGTCTGAATCATTTCAGCAGCCTCTAGGCCACAGGGGCTTCTACTGTTTGGCTGCAACCCGGCCCGTGGGTGCTATCAGGGCCAAGGCATGGCAGGTCAGCCTGAAAGAGCTCAATAAAGGTGGTGAGTAAGGGCTCTCGGTTGGTGGGTTTGTAAATGCAAGGCACACTCCCAGAGGACTGCCATCTCGAGGAATTCTAGCTATCTCTAGGGATCAGCTAGTGCTGGGAGGGGCAATCTGACCCCAGTCAGCAAGATTCCAAGATATCAAGGTATCATAAAACACAGAAAATAAAAAACATGATTAATACAGCCAGATTGTATTTCTGGGCTCAGAGTTCACCTAGGCTGCGCCTGTTTCATAATCTCTGGTCGCATGGCATGCTCTTAGCCAAAGAGTTTTCCTAAACTAAGAGCCCTCCTTGAAGCGCTATCAAGCCCATCTCCACCTTGTATCACCACAACCACGTGTTGGTGGAAAACATATCAGAGCAGTCACTTCAAGTGGTCTTCCCTTAGTCTCATGTTGATTATTTTTTATATCACAATTTGAAACCTGTATCACAACCCATCCAAATGATGGCATGGCCTTTGTTACAACTTCTGAAGAAGGCACACTACTGCTGTCAGAATCATTCAGAACATTAAGCTTCAGGAGCTATAAAAGCATACATGCTAAGCTTTACAAGCTCAACTGTTAGCTACTGTTTAGATGTTTGCATAAAATTTCAACAAAAAGAACACAAAAATAATGCCTAAGGACTTCAAAGACATCACTAGTGTTTATCATCATCCAGAAAAAAGGCAAGACAGCTGACTAGACAATCAAGGCATCTCCCCCTCTCCTCTGTTGCTAAGCTTCTGAACAAAACTTTTGCTCTATTTTACAATGCCATCACTCATGCACTCTTCGAATTCACAATTTGGCTATAACCATAGTTCAGTCCAGTAGAAGTTTAGCCATAGGAAAAACTTAAATCTCTACACTCATTTTTTTTTAAACTGGTACAATGCATTTCACTGTTGAACTATTTGTTATACATGCTGCTTGATTATTTCATGCAAAAGTAAAACTAGATCTGTGTAAAACACACACAAATAACATCTGTAATCAGGGGTTTTCTTTTTGCTATATTGTTTTCACAATCACAGGTAGGCCTGCTAATTAACCCAATCATCACGAAACAAAATATTGGGTAGAAAAGTGGTTTTAAAACAAAACTAAGTGGGGAAAAGTAGCCCAGATAATAGACAGGCTCAGTTCCACATTCTCTAGTATATTTATCAACCACCCAGCGTAATACCATTTTCAGAAACTTCAGAAAATAGTCACAATTGTAGAAGACCTAAAATCTGCAAGCTACTAGTCTGGATGGATACCACGAAAAATATTAAGACTACTGCTTGATGGGATGGTTGGTTATAGAAACAAAATAAGTCAGCTATTTAATCCTTCTAGATCAAACTTAAGAATCACAAGATCTAAAAATACTTCCAAATATTTTTCTTAACTTCTGGAGAACTCTCCCAACCCAGACAACAAACAGTGGAATGGATTATATTACAGTGTCTAAAGTCAACAAGTATTAAAGTCTAGAATATTCAAGGAATCCTTGCTGAGTAGGGGAAATGGGCAAACGATATAAATAGCAAATTGGCATTTATTCACTCAGCATATATTTATGAGTACCTACTTTTTTAGGTGCTAGGGTTATAGGTATGTACAGCACAGATAAACACACCTGCCTTCAAGGAACTTGAGCAGAAGAAATAAACAAATAAATGAATAATAAAGTTAGCATACTATGTCTTGTGATAAACACTAGGAAGAAAGATAAAACATAACAAAGACACAGGGTGATAAAGAGTACTCTTTTCGATAATATGGTCAAGGGTTTGATATTTAAGCAGAGATCTGAATGAAGTGGGTGAGCCAAGCAAGTAAGAAAGAGTTTTCTAGGCAGAAGAAACAGCAAGAACAGAAGACTCTAAGGATATTGGATAACAAGTACATGAAAAGATAACCAAACTCACTAAAAAACAGAGAAAGGAAAATTTAAGTAATGATATACCACTTTAAAAATATCAGACCCACGGAAGTATAATGTGGGAGAATACCAGGTGTTAGCAGAAGTGGAGGGAGAGGGAGCCCGCATTCATTGTGGGCCAGACTGCAGAGGTAAGCCGTTCTGGAAAGCCAGTGGGCAGGACCCAGTGAAATGAAGAGTCTGTACACTCCAAGATCCAGAGGTCTTGCCCTGGAACATCAGAGCTCTCCCAAAAGCCCTTAAAAAGGCATGGATGAACCTAGAGAGCATCATACTGGGGGAAGTCAGACACAGAAAGAGAAATATAGTATGATACTGCTTATATGTGGAGTCTAAAAAAAATGATAAAATGAACTTGTTTATAAGACAGAAACAGATTCACAGACTGAACACTGAACTTACGGTTGGGGGAAGGAGAGACGGGAAGGGCAGTTAGGGAGTTTGGGATTGACACATACATTACACACTGCTATATTTAAAACGGATAACCGACAAGGACCTCTGTTCAATGTTATATAACAACCTAAATGTGAAAAGAACTTGAAAAGGAATAGATAAATGCATAACAGAGTCATTCTGTGTACACCTGAAACTAACACATCAGTGTTAACACCTATACTCCAATATAGCATAGAAAGTAAAAAAAAAAAAAAAAAGCTATTCCACTTTAATTCTTTTAAAAATTGTACAAAGAAGGTATGCTCAAAATGTGTTTAAATACATTAAAAATCAGTTTTAAAAAAAGACCTGTATGAAGATGGAAATCAGAGTTGCATAAAAGGTATGGTTAGTGTGTTGAGTAAAAAGATCTAAAACCACCACCACTGTAGCAGAATACCATTTATATAAATGAAAAACATACAAGTGCATAAAACACCGATATATTTTTTAAAGATACACACGTATCCAAAACACTCAAAAGCAGGTCTGGCTCAGTCTCTGTGAGGTCTCTGGGTCCTGGTGTGCATAAGGGTTTGTTTCAGCCATTCGAGCATCTCTGGTTGGTATGGTGTTTGATCCTAAATGTGATTTCGCCCCTCCGACCACCTTGCTGGGGCTTCTCCTTTGCCCATGGGGTAACTTTTCTTGGTGGGATCATTCTCCTGTCAATGGTTGTTCAGCAGCAAGTTGCAATTTTGGAGTTCTTGCAGGAGAAGTCAAGAGAAAAGTCATCTTTTCTCTGAAATGATGAGTCTGAAATCAGTACTTGGGTACAATTTCAAAAATGACAGAATGATCATCTCTGTTTTCAAGGCAAACCATTCAATATCACAGTAATCCAAGTCTATGCCCTAACCACTAATGCCAAAGAAGCTGAAGTTGAATGGTTCTACGATGACCTACAAGACCGTCTAGAACTAACACCAAAAAAAGGTGTCCTTTTCATCATAGGGGACTGGAAAGTAAAAGTAGGAAGTCAAGAGATACCTAGAGTAACAGGCAAGTTTGGCCTTGGAGTACAAAATGAAGCAGGGCAAAGGCTAACAAAAGTTTTGTCAAGAGAACACACTGATCATAGCAAACACCCTCTTCCAACAACACAAGAGACAATTCTGCACACAGACATCACCAGACGGTCAACACCAAAGTCAGATTCATTGTATTCTTTGCAGCCGAAGATGGAGAAGCTCTATACAGTCAGCAAAAACAAGACTGGGAGCTGACTGTGGCTCAGATCAAGAACTCCTTACTGCAAGATTCAGACTTAAACTGAAGAAAGGAGGGAAAAGCACTAGACCATTCAGGCATGACCTAAATCAAGTCCCTTACAATTATACAGTGGAAGTGACAAATAGATTCAAGGGATTAGGTCTGATAGAGTGCCTATAGAACTTTGGAGGGAGGTTCATGACACTGTACAGGAGGCAGTGATTGAGACCATCCCCAAGAAAAAGAAATATAAAAAAGTGAAATGGTTGTCTGAGGCCTTACAAATAGCCAAGGAAAGAAGAGAAGTGAAAGGCATAGGAGAAAAGGAAAGAGACCCCTGTCTGAATGCCGAGCCCAAAGAATAGTAAGGAGAGATAAAAAAGCCTTCCTCAGCAATCAATGCAAAGAAAGAAGAAAACAATAGAATGGGAAAGACTAGAGATCTCTTCAAGAAAATCAGAGATACCAAGGAACATTTCGTGCAAAGATGGGCACAATAAAGGACAGAAATGATACGGACCTAACAGAAGCAGAAGATGTTAAGAAGAGGTAGCAAGAATACATGGAAGAACTCTACAAAAAACATCTTCATGACCCAGATAATCACGATGGTGTGATCACTCACCTAGAGCCAGACATCCTGGAACGTGAGGTCAAGTGGGCCTCAGGAAGCATCACTACGAACAAAGCTACCAGAGATGATGGAATTCCAGCTGAGCTATTTCAAATCCTGGAGTCCACGGGGCTGCAGAGTTGGACACGACTGAGCGACTGAACTGAACTGACTGAACATGCTCAGAAACATCAGCATAGATGTCTTTGGAGGGAAAGAATGAGAATCAAAATTGGGCCTATATAAGGGTTGTTTCAAATAAAATAAAACAAGAGAGGAGGGGCAGACTTGCCAAAGCTGACAGTGTGCCATTATCTGAAGAGTTCAATTCAAGTTTTCACCTGAGGTCAAGAACGGAAACATGAAGCAAACCCAAAGTTCTCTAGATCAGAGGATCTGACTTGGGGAAGGGGTATTCCCGCCCATACCTTGGACCCATTGACTCAGACTCCAGAATTCAGCAAAAGGTACTACTGTTCATTTCCATTTTACAGACGAGAAACTGAAGGAAAGAAGTGAAACAACATTCCAAGCTCATAACCTAGCAAGCAGAAGAGGTGGAATTTGAGCCCAGGGCCAGAAATGCCTCTCCTACTGACTGGGCTACCAATGCTGCACTATTCTAACAGAAAACCTGCACACTGCTACCAAGTTCAACTTCCTCAAGTCCTACCTCATGCCACAGTGCCACTGTTCTCGGCAACCAGAAAAGAATTAACTTCTTTATAGACTATATACTGCCCCCAATCACCTTCATCCACTCTTTCAAAAATATCCTTTTTCTAAAAAAATTCTAAATCCTCTCTTCCAGTCACACTAGTCCTTACTTCTTTCAAGATACAAAGAACATCTCTAAGCACTTTCTCCAAACTGAAATACCTCTCCTCTCCTTGACAGTACTTACTTGTTTCCCGTATGTCCTACAGGGTCCAGTATTCTGAACACTTGCGCAGCACTAACTGAATGAAGTTCCACAGATATTCCAAGAAGTCTCCCTCATGACGTCAGCACACACCTTTTCCTTCTTTAATGTCTTTTGCACTTACTCTCTGAGCCACTCAATTAGCCCCTATTATAGTAACACCTCATTTATCCAGCATCATTGGGAAGGTAAGTGTTCATCAGAAGTGCATTTTCCAGACAACTTAAGCATTCATTTAGCAAGCAGCAAAATACAGTGAAATTAATTGAGGAAGCAGCAGAGTCTTGCTGACTTTAGCCATAGAAAGACTTAGGCTCAAATCTCACTCCTTACTAGCTATGAGCAGGTGACAACTGTCTGTTTCATCATCTATAAAGTGGGGACACACTACTATCTTCACAACACTGCTGTGGGTATTAAAGAAATCACATGCAAAATCTGGTACAGTATCCCTTAAGTCACGGCTGTGTAACTCCAACTAATAGTATACACCAAGACAAAATCATTCTTATGGAAATATTCATCAAATGTATATATTTTGAGACTCTTCTCAGAGAACAGTGAATGTAAATTGAATGTAAATTGACTCTTCATAACTCATTATGTATCCAACATTTACTCATTCAATTCAGTAAAGCTGCAGGATACCAAATCAATATACAAAAATCACTTCTGTCTACTAATAATGAACAACATTTTTACATACCATTTATAACAGCATCAAAAGCATAAAATATTTAGGAATAAATTTTACGAAGTAAAAGATCTGTAAACTGAAAGACAGTGATGAAAGAAAAAATGAAAACACAATAAATGGAAAGACATTCCATGCTCATGGATCAGAAACATTAAGACTGTTAAAATGTTCACACTATGATACCCACTTTTTTCCTCATTCTTTTGTGGAGTAAACACTGACTAATTTGACCTAGAGTTTGCATCCCAAAAGAAAAGCAGCAGCAATGATACAGAGCAATGATAGAAATTTCTAAATTTTGCTAAAAGGAATAGCAATTAAAAAAAAATAAAGACATTTCTTGTTACTCCACTATCTAGAAACATAAATACTGGAGCTACTCTAAAGGGGTCTCATTTAATATGATGTTACCTCCTTCAGTTCTTTCTGTAAGTGTTTCAGAACATGGATATACGATTAAGAAGATATATATGAAGAAAGCTGAGCACCAAAGAATTGATGCTTTCTAACTGTGGTGCTGGGGAAGACTCTTGAAAGTCCCTTGCACTGCAAGATTAAACCAGTCCATCCTAAAGGAGATCACCCTAAATATTCATTGGAAGGACTGATGCTGAAGCTTTTCCTCAGGGAAAAGGGAAAGACTGAGGGCAAGAGGAGAAGGGGGCCACAGAGGATGGGAGGTTGGATGGTATCAAAGTGGACACGAATTTGAGCAAACTCCAGGAGACAGTAAAGGACAGAGGAGCGTGGCATGCTGCGGTCCACAGGGTCACAAAGTCAGACATGACTTAGCGACTGAACAACAACACGGGCCTAGAAGTCAAAGGATTCCAGTTCTTGTCCTGAGGATGACTCTGTAACAAAGTCACCTTAATGTCTTCAGTCACAACCTCTCCTTTATTAAAACAGAGATAAACCTGACATACATACCACACACAACAGTGTGAATCAAAAGCACTAATATTGAGGGGAATATTGTCCCCGACCAGACTGTAAACTAACACTATATCTTTTACTGCTTTTGTAATAAATTCAGATTGCTTGTCTGATGTCCAAGTCATATTGAAATATTAAGGGCCTCAAGAATGAATTAACTCTTGCAAATGACCAAGCCAATTTACAAACTGGTAACTGTGGCATCAAATGGAATAAACACATTTATTGAATCCCTACTACATTTGAGGCCCTATGCAATGCTACAACCAATTGCAAACTATAACTAAATTTGGTGCTTAATAGAAAATGAAGTTTATCTTTTAATTACTTATCGAGTTTAAAAAGTCAATGAGTTAAGAGTAAATAACATACTCTCAGATTTCTCAATGGTTTCAACATGTTAAACTTATTTACTTTTTACAAATCACTGAATTAGGTTATATTTGTTCTTGTGTGTGTATATCTACATATACATATATACAGAGATATATTTATACATACAGTAAGATAGACAGACCTGAATTTATCTAAGATAGAAGGTTTCCTTTGGGCTGGAGATTGCAGAAATGGGGAATGCAAGTAGATAGGCATCCATGAATGAGTGAAAGAATAAATGATTGTGAATTAAACAATAGAGAGGCCTGACATGAACGAAAGATGATACTATGCCATGAATGGGGGAATATTATTTACTCAATCCTCTATATTTACTGTCAAAACAAATAGATAGTTACACATACTGATGGAGAAAAAAACTAAATCTTGTAATTTAAAATACCTAATTCTAAACAATTGGCTCATATTATTAATCTCTTTTTAATCTAAAAGACTAAAGAGTAACAATTTAACAAAATATATGTGCATAAAATAAAATTTCTCACAGACATGTGAGAGACACAGGAAAAACACTATATTTTTCCAGTAGTTGGTTGTTTTTTAATTGAGATGTTGTTGGTTTTATTTTTTTCTGTCCGTGCCGTGTAGCTTGCAGGATCTGAGCTCCTGATCAGGGATTGAATGTGGGCCCTCAGCAGTAAAAAGTCCAGAGTCCTAACCACTGGACCATGAGGGAATTTCCAGAGGTGGTGTGTTTTTAAAAATAAACATTATTTTTGAAAGAATTTTTAAATAAATTATTTTCTTTTTAAAAGACACAGTATTTTTAAAAGACATTTTACATAGTCAAAAACATCTAACTAAAAATCTGCAGGCTTTGAGTTTTATCTCTATTGAAAAACAGAGTGCTCATGTAGAGTGATACACTGAAATACACTTATTCTATGGTACATAATTCTGATTTATACCTTATCATTTAACTTTATATCATTGACTAGATTTTTTCAAGAAACATAACCTTCTGCTAATTAAAAAAAAAAAAACTAGACTTTTTCTATAGCTCAATCCAAATTGAAGTAGAAACTGAGGTTCCTAAGTGGTAAAATTTCAGCAGATTCATTTTAGATAAGAAATGAACCAAAATGATTAACATCTTACTTCTGATCATCACTAAATAAATCTATTTAATAAGTAAATCCCACCAAAATCACTTCTAATAGTATTGTTTTTGTAGTAAAAAGCACGTAACATAAAATTTACTATCCTAACCTGTTTTAACTGTGAAGGTCAGTAGTGTCAAGTATAGTCACATTGCTGTGCAACAGAACTCCAGAAATTTTCATCTGGCAAAATTAAAACTCTACAATCATTTGAAAATAAATGTTCAATGGAAAAAAAAACAGGTTCAAATATGGATTCTATAAACACTAAAATGTACGACCTTAGGTTTCTAACTACTTTTGTCTCCGATTCCTTGTCTACAAAAGAGGATAATGTCCACCGTGTTGGAATTGCAAGATAATGAATGAAACCACTAATTTAATATCCTGTGTTGCTTAGGTGGTTCCTTAGCTGGTTCAAATACGGTAACAGTTGATTAAGAAACGATATATTAACCCTTTACCTTTTTTAGATGACCAGGGATTTAAAGACTAACAACTAATATTTTCATGGAGTAGAATTACTGCTCTCAAGAAGTAATCACAAATCCATGTGACTGCCAAGCCAAATGAATCTTTGGCAATATCCTATGGAAAAGTATCTTAGCTTATGCCAACTAAGGGAGAAAGGTTTCCTGGCTGCCTAAACAAGCTTCAGGCAAAAGTGCTTATCCATTCAAGTGTGCCAGCAGCCACTCCAGTAAGGAACCTTAAAAAACAGAAAGTCAATTACTTTACCCAAACAGAGTTCAATTAATGATTTTTTTTCAACTTCCAGATTTCAACACATCTACAGGAGAGATCGTCATGTCATCCAAGTTAAAAGGAATCCCTTTCATTTTCCATAAGAACAATGAATTATTTATTTGTAGATTATTTGGAAGGGATAATTCCCCAAACTTTGCTTCTCTTCTCCCTGTTGGCTCTGTATAACTTGAGAAAGTGCTAAGATAAAACCCAAACTGGAATTTTCTTGTATTATAAAATTAATTTACATGGAGAAATGAAAAGTTCTATCTTCAGTTCAATTATCATGTCAGGAAAACAAAATCTTTTGCCTTTTTAACACTGCAATGCATTGAAGCATCAGATTTAAGGTCTTAAAATTGGATTCAAAAGATGTTCTTTGATTTAATGTCTTACCTCAAATCAAGGTTGTTTGTGATATCATTAATTTCTGTGAATTAGAAAATCTTTATAGTAATACTTAAAATGCTACATCAAAAGTAGAAGAACCTACTCAATCAGAAACATAATATAAATGGATTTCAGAAATTAAATATGCAAAAATTAATGGCATATGATGTTAAACCATCAGGTTCTTCAACTGTTTCCTTAAATCCTTTTTCTTGGTTTCTAAATATGGAAACTATCATTCTTTTTTTTCCAAAATAATGTGGTAGTCCATGATCCATAGTATGGATAAATACTTTAAACATATATTAAAAACCACTGGTCTTTATGGAATAAAGTAATAATAATTTACAGCCTAGACTGCAACACATGTAATAAGAGTAATGCCAATGCACTCTGCAAATTTACTCTAAATATCTTGCAAATAACATTTTACATGTTTTAAATAAAGTAGTTTCGCTTTCACATGTTCAACTTCCTATCAAAATTCTACCAAGATTAAATAGAACCTCTAAAACTTAATTTTTTAAACTAAGTTCTGAAGGATAATCTACCAGAAGAAATGACTATTTGCTTATTTTTCCTGTTTTGTTGCTTTTTATAAGAACTTCCCTTTTTACAGATACAATAAATTACATATGCAAATAAATAAGTTCAACAAGCAGTCTGACTGTGGCTTTTATCTGTGGTATAAAACTTTCTGTAGCTTGGTTACTTTGAGTGGTTCACATAGAGGAAAGAAATCTTGACTACAGGCGAAATTGAGTTTTGTATAGATGCACCTATCGCTATATTCAAGTATCTTCTTTCTACTAAACATTAACAACAACAATAAAAAAAAAAAAACAGCCAGACAACCCACCATCATTCCCCCTTCCCACGTCACTATTTTAGTAGCCTGATCCATTGCTGGTTAAGTGGTACCTTAATATTTTAGACAATTAGAAAAACAGCACATGCAAGAAACATTCAACTTCTACCTTTATACATTTTAAATGAATAATTCTCTCATCATTGGAAGGAAAGAGATCTGAGAAAGCAATTCTAAATTTAAAATTCTCCAACTAGGATAAATTCAAAAGATTTAAATATCTGAAATATTTTATTTGATTGTTAAAACTGTAGACTTCATCAGACAAAATAAATATGCCCAGAATCCCCCAATAATCAAGGTCTTATTGAGCTTCTTTTAATGTCAATCAGCAAGATCAAATGCTATCAGTCATCAACAGAAAAAAATATGAAGGCCCCAATAATCTCAGGATTCCACTGAATGAAAAATATAACTTGGAAGTCAGCCAGAGAAGAGAACTAGTCATATGGTAATAAACAAACAGAAGAAATAGAGAGGGCGCCCATGACTTTCAAGCATCAGAAAAATGAGTCTCCCTTAGTCACAGTAAATTACGAGTGTAGGGATTCTCATCACACATCAACAGCTGGAAGAGAAGGATCAGAGACAGCCATTACAGCCACACGGGTGGAAGCTCATTAGACTTCAAACTGAAGTATCTGTACCGATAAGTGATATGTAACACATAATGTGAATTTATTATAATCTACCTAAATTGGATTACTCAAAATTAAACAGGCTCAAGAATTGTCCCTCAGTCCCCCAACTCTGCCGACAGATCATATCTATTAGGCAATGTAAGAAATTATTAACCTAGATTTTACAGATTCCTTTTTTCTTTCTATAACTCACCTTGATCTGACCAAACATCATACACTAGACAATATTTGCCTATAGCAATATAATTTAGGAAACTGAAAGATCTCCCATAAGCCTAGCTATTTTTGTCTACTTAGAGCCCTGAATACTAAACAGTACTTTTTTCAACTAGCTGAATTTCTACGCATTTAAAACTTGTTCTCTGCCCTGTAAAGGAAGTCCGGAAAGTTATAAACATCATCAGTCTTGCAATTATCTGGAGGAAAAAGAAAGCAAATGCATTAGCTAACAAGACTATCAGAAATGTGCATGTTGTATCATAAACACCTATTCATTCAAAGTAAATGGACAAAAGGATGACATTTTCTGATTAGAATAGAGTTAAATCCTTTAATTAAAGCTACTTAAATGAATTGGTAGGTGATGTGGAAAAGTAACACCAACCTGTATCTGATTCTCCGCCTTTTACAATTCTTTAAATATATGGATAAAAGGGTCATTGTTTAATTTGTTATATTACTTACATATTAACAATAAGAAAAAATGTGGTAAAACAGAAAACATAGCAAGTTATCTCTAAGCAAGACTTTATATTTTAAAGGGCTGGTAAACCAACTATAAGGTATTTTTCATCTTGGTTTCCGGCTGCAGTCTGACAAAAATGTCTCCTTCCTTCTACTTTAAATGACAGCAGGCTACTATCAATACAACACACATACAATTCTTAAAGCTCCTAGCCTTGCCGGGAGAACAAGCCAAACAGATGAGAAGTACAACCACAACCTCAACAAATTTTCAGTACACACCATACAGACATCCAGCCAGCACAGGAAATGGACTTAGAGCCACATGAATCTACTAAATAGAAAGATTTTTCTAGATTTGATAAGTATGTCTAAGGGAAATATTTAAAGATGGTATGATACACTCAAGCCAGTATCATCACTGCCTCTCCAATCAGTAACCGGCTGTCTTACAACTGGCATCAAGACCACTGTCCTTACTGGAAGATTTTTCAAACAGATGTCACTTTCTTCAAGTTCCCAAGAGAAAAATCAAACTGACCTACACATGCTCCTCACTGTTGATTTTAAATGAATATAAGCATGCTAAATTAATGGTCAAATGAAAGTATTTAAGAATTTTGCTTACAGCAGCAATGGTTGTAAACTTTCATTTCATGTGGATCTGCAATTATATTAAATATATACTGACAAACCTTAATTTGTTGTATGTTTTATAACTATATAACAAAAAATAAATAACATGTCAAATACATTTCAAAGCACTAATGAAACAGTCATGAGATTTACATAAAAGGCAAATATGTTATTAATGATGTGTTACACAGAACTAATTCTTATACTCTAAATTTTTAAAATTCAAATTTACTCTTAAATAATTGATAAGAAATTACTATACTACAAATGATAATTAACAACATATTTTGTAAACTTCTCTACTGACAAGGCAAAGATGTTACAAATTTTATCATGAAAGAGTAATACAAACAGAACACCTATAACAAACTGTACTTTATATCATTTTTATATATCCATTTGTATTCCTCTGTGCTTAAGCTTATCCTGTTACAAAAAATAAAACATATTTATCAATCCATTTGTGCTTTTGTATTACATCTGGGTAAAATTGAGTGGACATTTTTTTTTAAACATCTCGAATGACCTGTTTCCTATTTTCAAGATGCTAGAAAGTAAATTCTGACCAAGGCACTTCCCAGCTTGAACCCCAAGTAGCCTCAGGATGAATTCAGAACTTAGTGTGGCTTTCAGAATCTATATAACTCTCTAAATCCAACATCCAGTTTACAGGCGATATGGAGAACAGGAAAACACCTCAAAGAAACAACCAAACAACATGAATTTGAGTCATTCTATAGGACAAGAGACTGGACTTTTCAACATTTCAATTTTATGGGGAATATAGGAGGAAGATAATGTTCTAGAGTTAAGATTAAAAGATTTTTAGGAAATAAAACTAGTAAAAGAAAGAAAAAAACTAGGCTCTTTTATCTCTGTAGTCTCCACCACCTTTTCAAAAATCACCCCTCCCCCCAAACACACAACTAAAGCACTACTGAACTTTCTTTTCTAGAAAGAATGAGAGTCCCTCTCACTTCCACACTTCTCCAAAGCACAACCTGCTCACTACGCCAAAAGCCCTGCTAACTTCGCTGGCAGGGTGTACCTTACCCCCTGGGGTATCCCCATCATCTAGCATGGCACCTGGCACGGAGCAGAACTTTGAATAAGTGAATTCCACAAGTGAACACAGTAAATAATTTTAAAAGCTTTATTTTAACCTTCTGTTTTTGAAGAAGGGATTCACTGAGGACTGGAGAATGATAAATGCTCACAAATGGGGCTTCCAGGTGGCGCTAGTGGTAAAGAACCCACATGTCAATGCAGTCAGATGCCAGCCATACAGGTTCGATCCCTAGGTGGGATCGAACCCTGGAGGAGGAAATGGCAACCACTCCAGTATTCTTGCCTGGAGAATCCCATCGACAGAGGAGCCTGGCAGGCTACAGTGCATAGGGTCACAAAGAGTCAGACACAACTGAGCAACTTCGTACACACAGACACAGGCACACGCGCCCTCTTATTTAAAAGGGTCCTTTTTAGTCAAGTAACTTTGATGCTTTTCTTATTAAATAATATTAAAAATGTATATGTATGTATGTTGAGAAAAATCAGGAATGTTACATGATTATTTTTATTTTCTTCATTTTGCTTATCTGCATTTTTAACTTTGAATATTTATTACTTAAATACTAAAAAGTATTTTTTTTTTTTTCTAAAAAGTATTTTAAAGAGTACTTACTATTGGGTACTGTAAACAGGGGTTTTACTCAAGTATTCTCATTTGTCCCTTTTACCAATTTTAAAAGTAGAAGGAAATGTTGTTTAGTCACTAAGTCATGTCCAACTCTTTGTGACCCCCATGGACCGTAGCCTACCAGGTTCCTCTGTCCATGGGGTCTCCCAGGCCAGAATAATGGAGTGGGTTGTCATTTCCTTCTCCAGGGGATCTTCCCCACTCATGGATAGAACCCAAGCCTCTTGCGGGGCAGACAGATTCTTTACCGCTGAGCCACTTGGGAATCCAGAAAGGAAATGTGGAGATACTCTACAGGGAGGAGTTAGAATATGCTAACCAGAGATTTTAAAAAATATTTTCCCGTCAAACTTTTGCTTTAAGGCTAACAGTGAACTGACCGGTAGCCTTATAGACAGCTATTAAGTTCTTAAACTATTCCATAGTCATTTCCCAATCATCACTTGAAAATGTTCCCTTCATTCCACTCTCCTAAGATTTAAAAGGGCTGTTAAAAATCAGTTGACAAAAAAAAAAAAATCAGTTGACAAAAGCTAGCAATGTAACCCCAAAGAATCTCACCACATCCTATTATTTTTAAAAATGCACTTTCTAAGCCCATCCACTAAAACTACACTCACTTTACCTACTTTCTTTTTACCCTTCCATATCCCTTAGAGAATTCTGGTTTTGTCATCTTTTAATAAAAAAAGTAGTTCAAAGCAACTGACAAAACTTCTTTATAAGATAATAAAACCAAATAGTGTTTCCCAAATAATACTGCCCCCACCCGCCATGCAAAATTACCCAGTTAGAAAATCAATATCCTCTTCTATCAGTCTTCTCTATGCTTCCTTTCTCAAATGAAGGCTATCCACATTTAATGTCTCCACTTTCTTGCCTGATTGTTGCTTATCGCGACATCGTGTCCAAGTCTTTTGTGACCCCATGGGCTGTAGCTCACCAGGCTCCTCTGTCCATGGCATTTCCCAGACAAAAATACTGGAGTGGTTGCTATTTCCCTCTCCAGGGGATCTTCCTGACCCAGTGATCAAAGCTGCATATCCTGTGTTGTTAGGGGCACTCTTCACCACTGAGCCGCCAGAGAAGCCCCTTCTTGCCTTACACCCAAGCCATTAAAACACTGCCTGTTTGCTTGGGTGTATTCCCTGGTGGCTTAGCTAGTAAAGAATCAACGCAGGAGACCTGGGTTCAATCCCTGGGTTGGGAAGATTCCCCGGAGAAGGGAAAGGCTACCCACTCCACTATTCTGGCCTAGAGAATCCCATGGACTGTACAGTCCATGGGGTTGCAAAGAGTCAGAAGCAAATGAGCAACCTCCACTCCATTGAAGCTGCTTCCCCTAAGGTCACAGCGGATCTGTGACTCTAAACACTCACCCTGTCTAACCGCCTCATTCTTCTCTGTCCTCTATCACAGGACCTCATGCTTCTGTTCTCAAAAGTTCTCTTCCTTGACTTCTGTGATGCCAGTTCCTTAGGCATTTCTCCTCATAACCCTCTACTGCTCTCTTTTTCAGTTTCAATCTCAAAACTTTTCTTCAACCTATCCTTTAAATTGTCCCTAAAGTTCCAGCTTTGATCTCTTCACACTTTCTCCTTGGACATTTCCATGAAAAATTACTTCATTCCCACCCAACTTATGGCTTCAATACACAACAATGGCCCATATATAAGGGGTAAAAGAGGCAGAATGAATCTATGCTGTTAAGAATTGGGGAGGGGGGTAGGTTGGGGCAGGAGGGTACAACATGTCAAACGTCCAGAGTGTTGGTAATGTTCTTTGTCTTGATATGGGTGCTTGGTTAACACTGCTGTGTTTAGTAAAAATTCATCATGCTATACACTTACGATACGTACGCTTTTCTGTTTTTTTTTTTCCATTTATTTTTATTAGTTGGAGGCTAATTACTTTACAATATTGTAGTGGTTTTTGTCATACACTGACATGACTGTATGACCAACTATCTTACTTTGATAAAGAGAGAAAGTCTGGATTCCAGGTCTGACATGTGTGACTTAGCTAAGTCACATATCCTATTAAAGCCTTAGTTTCCACATCATTAAAACGGAGATGATGAGATGATAACACCTACTTCACAGCACTGTAGAGAATGAAATAAAATATAAGTTGCCTAGCCCAACACTTGAAACACAGATAGCTTATGCTTACAAATGTTACTTCTCTTTCCCCATACTTTCTCAATTCTGTATCTCCAGCCTAGGCACCTGTCCCCTCAACACCCAACCAGCTCAAGAACTATATATCCAAATTCCCCCTAAAGCACTCCATTTCTAGGTCTGAAAGGCATCTCAAATTGAACGTATCCTCTTCCTTCTTAATAAATCTATCTCCTCTTCCTTCTGTAGTCCCCTGAAGTCTGCCTCAAATTTCTACACACAATTACAACCTTCTTAAAAACCCTAATTTTTCACATTTAAGCTACCAAGTCCTATGTATTCTACCTTTGAAGATATCCACTGGACTACCAGTAGCGTAGAAAATGGTGTATTATTTATTACAGCAGCTAATTTATTACAACAGCTTCCCAATATCTTCTCCCCCTCTATCCCAGCCTCCATACTGCTACCAGAATAATTGTTCTACAATGCACCTCAGATGATGTAACTTCTCTGCTTAAAATTGCTTATCTCAGGGCTTCTCTAGTGGCTCAGTGGTAAAAACCCGCCTGCCAATGCAGGAAACACGGGTTTGATCCTTGGTCTGGGAAGGTCCCACTTGCTGCGGAAGCACTAAGCCTGCACGCCACAACTCCTGAAGCACCTAGCGCCCGTGCCCCGCAACGAGAGAAGCCGCCGTAAGGAGCAGCCTGCGAACCACAAACAGAGGTTGTGCTCCAAGGAGCCCTGCTCGCCGCATCTAGACAAAGTCTGTGTAGCAATGAAGACCCAGCACAGCCACAATGAGTAAAATTTTAAAAATATGTGTGTGTGTGTGTGTATATATATATATATATATAAAAATAATTGCTCATTTCCCAGATCAAGTTGTCATTGAATTTTGTTCTTGAAATAGTTCCTGTCGGCTACAGAGAAGTCACTAGCGGTTACCAGCGGGGAGGGCGTGGGGAGGGCATATAGGGGCTGGGGAGTGGGGTACAGACTACTGGGTGTACGGCTACAAGGATGAATTGTACAAGACAGGGAATATAGCCAATGCTTCGTAATAACTTAAAACGAAAAGTAACCTTTCAAATTATATAAAAAATAAAATTAAGCAAATGAAACAGTTCCTGTTTAACTTGCTAGAGTATTCCTCAACAGCACATCCAGGTGGCTCAGTGGGAAAGAATATGCCTGCCAATGCAGGACACATGGGTCCCTGGTCTGGGAAGATCCCACGTGCTGTGAAATAACTAAGCCCATATTCCACAACTGCACCTTGCTTGCAGTTCACCATATTCTGTAATGCCTCCATGTTTCTGTATGTATTTCTCTCTCTCTCCCTAAAATACTCCTTTACTTGTCCCCTTCTCCCAATTTGGCTAATGCTTATTTCTCATTTAATAAACATCCTCTTGGAAATATCTCTTGGGTGTGTCACAACTTCTGGCTGGATGCAATGTCCTTTTGCAGAACTTCCACAGACGCTCTGCACACCCACAACAGAGTGTGTTACCCAGAGTGGTGACCGCTGGCAGCGAGCCTCCCCTGACAGTGAGCGCTAGTGGGCAGAGACTGCGGTTATCCAGAGCTGACAGAAGGGGGCTCGGCAGAGACTGACCTACGGGAGACAGTGAGCGTGTAAGTGAATAAAGGAATCAGAGATAACAGAAAGCAGAGGAATATCATCCCTATCTCATAAAATGTATACAAATTTATAGCATCATAAAGTCCTTAAACAGGTTCTAAAAACTAATTTTGAGTGCTATTTTGACCAAACCCAATCTATTAAAGTGCTCTATTTTGTCAGGGCATTGTATACAAAGAACTGAAAGACTTACTTCAAATCTATAAAAATTTAAAACTTGGATTTACCCACTGAAATGTTGTGAAGTAATTAGCCTCCAACTAATAAAACAAAACAAAACAAAAAAACTAAAAATATAAAAAAAAAAAAAAAATTTAAAACTTGAACACTGGGCCCTGCTGTGACCAGGAAGGCTGATCTCTACCGAGTGCATCACCTCAGTTCCCTTACCCGATGGTTCCAGGTTGGGCTCTACAGAGAGGAGGCATCGACTGATTGGGGGCACGAGAAGAAGAGCCCCTCGCCGCCAGGCCCCCAGCCTCTGTTTACAGAGGGTCTGACCGTGGCTGTGTTCCCCATCATAAAACCGCAGCTCCCAGAGGGGAGCCCTTCTACAATGACCACAATGTTCATCGGATTCTGGTAACTGCTCTCTCTCTCTTTTCCCCTCAGACTGAAGAGGGGAAAAGCTTCTCTTGTTCCTAACCCCTGGGTGTTAATCCACCCCTAGTGAGTTTTAGTCGTGCACATACCTTCAATAAACTCTCTCTTCACCTGTTCTTTTAAGGGAGCCATCCTACTGGGGATCTAATACAAATACAGAAATATTACTAACTAGCAGCATTTTAGCCAGTGATTGCTATATCATGGACTCACTTGTTAATGATTCCCCATCTTACAGAAAAGCATCAACATCATTTTTTGGCATTAACTAACTTTATTATGAAAATCATTTTGCAATACATACATATACATATATCCAATAATCACAATACACACCTTAAACTTATCCATACTGTATGTCAAAAATATCTCAAAAACTGGAAAACAAAACAAAAAACTCAAATTTTATATTAACTATTTCTCAATCCAAAACCAAAAAAAAAAAAAAAAAAAAAAAAACCACCTGAACCTCACCCTGGACATAGCTTGGCACTGCCAGCTTAATATGGTCATAGTAGATTCTTCTGTGGGTACAAAAATTGTGTATTAGTTTCCTATGGCTAGCTTCCCTCATAGCTCAGTCAGTAAAGAATCTGCTGCAATGCAGGAGACCTGGGTTCGATTCCTGGGTCGGAAGATCCCCTGGAGAAGGAAATGGCAACCCATTCCAGTATTCCTGCCTGGAGAATCCCATGGACGGAGGAGTCTGGCGGGCCACAGTACATGGGGTGGCAAGAGTTAGACACGACTTAGTGACTGAGAGAGAGAGTGTAACAGATTCCTATAAATTTAATGGCTTGCAACAATACAAATTTATCATCTTCTACACTGGAGATCAGAAGTACTAAAATCCAGGTGGTGGCAGGGCTCTGTTCCTTCTGAAGGATCCAGAATCCATTTTTTGCCTTGTCTAGCTTGTTGAGGATGACTGCATTCCTTGGCCGCTGCTCTTACCCTGTCCCTTCAAAATCTGCAGCATTCCCAACCCTTCTCTGCTTCCGTCACCACACGGCTGGCCTGACTCTGAACCTCTAGTCTCTCTCTTACAAGGACCCACGTGATTACACTGAGCTCATGCAGATCATCTAGGGAGCAAGTAACCCATCTCAAGATCCTTCATCCAAGATCCTGAACTTAGTCATATCTGCAAAGTTCATTTCCTAGGTAACACAGTCGCATGTTCTAAGGGTTAGGATGTGGCCATCTTCGAGTTGCCGTTATTTAGCCTATCATAGTGAAAAACCAAGGTGCTGTTTGGGAAAAAAACACAAAGACAAGAAATGGAAACATCACTTAAAGTTTTAGTTGAAAACTTGCCTATACTGTAATCTTTTTGGCCCTGAATCCAATTCACTTGCAAAACTAACAATCTGAATTAAAAATGAATTAGTAAGTAATTTCCCAAGATGAACTTCTACCTGAAAACTATTCCCAGTATACACACACACACATATATATTGTGTAAATGTATGCATTTTATGATAAAAACAAAAAATCCTCACTGAAGTTTTTTTCATTACAATACTTCTAAATGAAAGAATAATAGTATCAGTCCCTCAGTTTAATTTGAGGGGAAAAAATGCTTATTGAAATACCTTTAATAGCTTCCTAATAACAGCTATTGCTTAAATGCACTGATAGAGTGTAATCATCACATAATTTTAATCCAATTTTAATGACAAATAGCACATGACACTGTGAAAAAGTGAAACAAAGGAATTGTTCCTATTTTCTCCAATAGTCAGTATTATAGAAATGACTATGTAATAGACTCAATATGGTTGTACTATTGCTCCTAGACCACATGGAACCTTCCAGATGCCCTAGTCCAAAAACAAAAAAAAACAACAGGCCATATTCTGGTTAGAAGAGAAATGAAAGGAAACTCATAACTAAAGGAGAAAGCATTTTTTCTACACATTACATATTCTTCTATTTATTTCTGTCTCTAAAATTTACCAAGTAATTCATTCCAGATTACTTTGCCTCTAGATACAGAAAGAATGGAGAAACAGCTCTACCTGAAATTACAACCTGAACTCTTAATTGGCATCATCCTTTCTGAGAAGCACTGTATCCAAGTTGCTAAATCTCAGATACCAGCTAACAAATCTGGAGCTATGTGTGGAGGGAGCACTTTGGGTAGCTGTAATTCTGCCCACTCTTTTAGCAGCTGTAAAATGTTTTCTTTAACCTTCTTTCTTAACCTCTTTCTTCTTCAATGCATCCAACTCCAGGTAAAACTGGATATGTGTGAAGAGAACTATCCAAGCAATCCCCTCCCACTCTCTACCCTCATGACTCCCATTATTTTTTACCCATATGAGGCAATAAAACAGACTGAGGAAAGATGTTTAAAATCAGCAGTGGACTCAGAAACTGGGTCTGAATCCATACTATGCAATTTACTACCTGACCTTGGACAAAGTATATAACCTCAGTGAGACTCAGTTTCCCCCATGTAAAATGGGGCTTTATATCAACTTTATGAAGCTAATGAATGGATTAAGCAAGCAAATAAAAAAGCCAGATACAAAAATACAGACAAAGTATAATTATACTTTGGCGCAGTTGGTAAGGAATCCACTTGCAATGTGGGAGACCTGGGTTCAATCCCTGGGTTGGGAAGATCCCCTGGAGGAGGGCATGGCAACGCACTCCAGTATCCTTGCCTGGAGAATCCCCATGGACAGAGGAGCCTGGGGCGCTATAGTCTATGGAGTCGCAGAATTGGACACGACTGAGCGACTTACACACACACACACACACAAAGTATTCTTGCGTGGGAAATTCCACGACTGAGCGACTTTCACATATACACACACAAAGTATATTTTTGCCTGGGAAATCCCGTGGACAGAGGATCTACAGTCCAAGGGGTTGCAAGAGTCTGACACAACCTGGCGACTAAACCGCCACCAAAGCATCTGGAAGAGTCAAACTCATTGTGACAGAAAGCTGACTGCCAGGGGCTGGGGAAAGGAGAAATGGGGAGCTATTATTTAAAGAACACAGTGTTTCAGTTTGGGAATGTGAGAAAGTTCTAGAGAGGGTTGGTGATGATCCTGCACAACAATGTGAATGTGCTTAATACCCAGTATATACATACACATACGTATATTGTGTAAATGCAATGTGTTTTATGGCAAAAAAAAAAAAAAAACAACTCACTGAAATTTTTTCATTGTGTGAAAGTTGCTCAGTCGTGTCTGACTCTTTGCAACCCCATGGACTGTAGCCCCCAGACTCTTCTGTCCATGGAATTCTCCAGGCCAGAATACTGCAGTGGGTTGCCATTCCCTTCTCCAGGGCCTTTTCCCAACCCAGGGATCGAACCCAGGTTTCCCACACTGCAGTTGGCTTCTTCACTGTCTGAGCCACCAGGGAAGCCTCGTGTTTTTTTATTCATTACAACATGTCTAAAAGAAAGGATAATATTATCTGTCCCTCAGTTTAATTCAAGGGGAAAAATGTTTATTGAAAAACCTTTAACAGCTTCCTAATAATAGCTATTGCTTAAATGCACTGATAGAGTGTAATCATCACATAACTTTAATCCAATTATAAATAACAAATAGCACATAACATTGTGAAAAAAAGAAATGTACACCTAAAAATTAAGTGGTAAATGTTATATATATATATATGTATATATATATATATTTACCACCATAAACACAAAAACAAGAAAAGAATGTTCTATCAATAATCCATATCAAAAAAACTTTCTCTTCCTATTTGGAAAGAGGCACAGAAGGGGAAAAAAACACTACCCCAGCTCTCAAATTGAAGATAACTGGCAAAAGAATAGAGTTCATGAACCTAAATTAGCATAAATCTTCACAGACTAGAAACCCAAACTACCTCCAAATCCAAAACCAATCAATTTATATAACAAAAGCACATGGAGTTCAAATAAATAACAGATTTTACTTATGGTGTAGCACTTTTGGAGTTAAGTAATTATATAGGATTCTGTATAACCCACGTTGTAACAATATTTTTCACTTAAAGTATTGACATATTCACTTAAAGTATTGACATAAACTTTTAACTATCTTCTAGTCCACAATTCTCTGTTGAATCAAATCCATACTGAAGGTTTCTTAAAATATGTATGAATCTCTTATTTTAAAAGAGGCAGCTGTACCATAATGAAACAAACACTGACCGAGTAACCAAAAAAATCTAAATATGACTAAACTCTGCCATGTATCACCTGTATTACCATAGCTGGGTAAGTCAATTTCCATGTACAAAGCTCTACAGTCAATGGAATTATCACCTACCTCATAGAATTATTGAGATTTAAATAAAGCACATTAAAATGTCTTGAAACTTTAAAGTATAATTCCATTTATATTATTAATTTGCTGAAACACAAAAAGATTATTCTATCAAAAATTCATATTAAAAATGTACATGTATTCATACTGATACAACTCATACTGATACAGGTAATCTCCTGCAGTCCTGAAGGCCATAGAAAATACTAAACACCTATATTAGAGAAAACTCTTCTTTAGGAGCTACATACGAATCCTGATTCTAAACATGAGAAATATTGGGGAGAAAATGAGCTAAATAGAGTGATGTCCTGCTGTGATGTATTTATAACCAGTTACATCCTTGATCCATTAAATCCACAAATATCTAATCAGAACTCCAAGTACTGTGTTAAGCAGTAAGACTACGGTGGTGAAGACAATACCCATGGTTCTTTCTCATCAGGGAACTTCCAACCTAACCAGATGAGACATTAAACAAAACATCACACAAATGATCCCTAAATTTGTGACAACATGAAAAAGGAAAAGCAGAGGTTACTATGAAGCACAGTAAGGGGGTCTTATCCAATATGGGAAATTTATGAGAAATAATTATCCAGTTTTACCATCCTTTCTCAAACCAACAGGCCTTATGTGTTCAATAAATCTTAAATATTTCTGCCATCAATAATACTATAAAAGCCAGACGTTCCACTCCCTTCATTAGGAACAACTACATCAGTGGGGTTTAGAAGATAAGAGACAGGCAACCTTATTATTTAGGAAAATCCACATAAACTAAACTCACCACCAAGTTGCTCAATAAAAACTAAAACCAGACTCTAAGAAGCATAGCTTCTCATCCCAATTTCGACTCATATTTTATATATCCTTGAGCAATTATGCTGATGCTGAGAGGTTACCTCAATGGTGAAGTGAAGTCGCTCAGTCGTGTCCGACTCTTTGCGATCCCGTGGACTGCAGCCCTCCAGGCTCCTACGTCCATGGGATTTTCCAGGCAAGAATACAGGAGTGGGGTGCCACTTCCTTCTGCAACCTCAATGGTAGTTTAGCCTGTTTAAAATGCTCTAACCCCAAATCTTCTCATGACTGACTCTTTCAGTATTACTCAGGTCTCTGCTTACTCAGGTCTCCCCTGAACCCCCCAATCCAATGTAGCTTCCCAGCCATTCTCTATATTACAATTACACTACTTTATTACCTTTTTAACACTTCTATCTGAAATTGTCTACTGTATATATTGGGTTAGCCAAAAGATTCATTCAGATTATTCCATAAAATGTCCCAATATTTACTTATTATTACATGCTTCTCTTTCAAACTTGAAAGTAAGTTCCATAAGGCAAGGACCCGTTTCATTCTCTCCGTATCTTCAAGATACATCTTCCTTGCCAAAGACCTCCACTTGTGTTTAGGTAGTTCAGATACAAGGGAGGAATGTTCCCAGCCTGGAGGATGACTGATTTAAGTCAGTTATGGTTATCCCATTACCGTTCCCAGTAACTGGTTTAGGGGAGGGTAAGAACTTAACAGTTTTCTTCAATAAGGCTAAGACATCTGCTAAGCACCTCAAGAAGAAGCTTTTCTCTCTGATTAATGAGACATAAAGGAAACACCTTGCCCCTTCTCCTGCCTTTATACTTGGTTGTATGAGGAAGTGACTGCGGGAACCTGATGCAGGGACGCTGCCCTCATGGGAGGGAAACCATGAAGATGGCAGAGAAGCTGATCTCTGGTGTTCTTGAGTCTCTAAATCAACTCAGAGACTACCTCTTCTAGACATCCTGTTATGTGCAAATTATTCTTAAGCCCTGACCAATTAAGCCATTTTCTATCTCTTGTTTTGATACCTGCCACCAAAAGCACAATCATCTCTTAAGTCTCTTGTTTCTCCTGTGACATTAATAGAAAGCAGTACCTACAATCTAGCGGATTCTTGAGATTAAATGAGACAACGCAACTAAAGTGCACAGCCACCAAGTCATGTCCAACTCTTTGTGACCCCATGGACTGAAGCTTGCCAGGCTCTTCTGTCCACGAAATTCTCCAGGCAATTTCCTTCTCCAGGGGATCTTCCCCACCCAGGGGTCAAACCCACGACTCATGCTTGGCAGCCATATTCTCTACCACTGTACCACCTGGAAAGTCCCAAGTAAAGTGGCAAAATAAACAAAATACTCAAATGATAGCATCTGCTGTTACTGTTACTACTAAACATTCAACTTTCTATGACAAAACTCCACAAACTCTTTATGCAGTATTTGGGATTCTGTTATTTTACAGAAAAAATTCATTTTAACCCTGTTTAAATAAAATCATTTTTAACAGGATAACTCATTCACCCTCTTTACTTTATATTAGTAAAGAAGTTTTTGGTTTTTTTCTCAAGTTTGAAGTAGGTAAAAAGAAGAAGAATCAAGGCAAATACCAGATCACTAAAGAAAAATAATCACATTAATTTCAGGTGAGACCCTGTTCTTGGAATCAACTCCTCCCTTAACTTACACAGAGCAAAGTAAAAATTTTCATCTACTATTCTTATCTTCACAAATATTTCATTAGTATTTTAAGATGGCTTGTGTTGTGTTAGTTGCTCAGTTGTGTCCAACTCTATGTAACCCCACTGACTGTAGCTTGCCAGGCTCCTCTGTTCACAAAATTCTCCAGGTAAGAATATAGGAGTGGGTAGCCATTCCCCTCTCCAGGGGATCTTCCTGACCCAGGAATCAAACCCAGGTTTCCTGCATCGCAGGCAGATTCTTTACCATGCGAGCCACCAAGGAAGTAGATTACACTAACTACAAATTTATTACATGTTAGTAACTAAATCTGTGTTATATATACAATTTCAAAAAGTTCTTTTTTAAAAAAAAGTGTTATACATCAGTTTCTACAATATTTTTCTGTGTTCAACTACTTGTTTGATATGCCATGAAGCAAAATTAACACAGAAGATCAAAAATAAGAGATTTCCAGGTCATTGGTTCAAGCTCACTCCCGCTGAATTGTGATCTACAATGTTATGATGGCTCATTACTATTGGAAAGCGGTATGGGTCCTACATGAAACAGAATAATCAAAATTCTTAAAGTAAAATATGAAGGTGGTTTTGTCATTACTAAAGAAGTGACACCAACTGAAGTGTCTCTTTTAAAGAGGAACAAAGAACAAATATTAATTCCTTCACTGCCTGGAAATGCCCAGGCTGTTATGAGCCCAGATAAATTTTTGGGTCTATCAATATTACAGAAACATTATTAGCATCACTTCTCAAAAATCTTTACTAACCCACTCTGACAAAAATTACCAGTTACCCATTATGACCAATAAAATTTGAGCAATTTGTACGGCTATTAAAAGTTATCTGGAAATACACCATTCTTCCCTGGTTGGAACATTTTTCTACCTGTTTTTCAACATCTCACACAGTGACTAAGATATATAGTTCAGGGAAGAATAGCCTCTACTATTTCTGTACTACTGAAAACAAGTAGGCAGAAAACAATCTTGGCAGACCACCTTTCGGATCACTCTTTAGTGTATATATGGGGTTTTAGTATTATAGTCAAATAACTCACAATCCAAGTCATGTTAAGTTGTATACATGTGTTATATTAATAGATGTTACATATGTAAAACATATACAAAATCTGACAAGCAAATTCTAGAATTCAAATATAACCACTTACTTTTAATTCCAAACTCTTTTCAGATTTCAAAATATATCTTATTCTGTTGCTCCAGTGCTATTTTAAGGCCTTACTTTGATAAGCAGTAAGTAATATTTTAGTATGTTTACAGAGGCTTACTAACCAACAATACGTCACCAGTACACAAATATTTTATATCCTTCCCATACCAACGTCAAAGCAATAGAGTACACACAATAGTACGGAATATTCCCACATACTACAGAATAAAACTATCTTCAATACATATTTTAAATTCAACATTCTAAGTAGTTTCTTGTCTTTTAAGTCTGGTACATTAAGCCTCAATCCTATGTCTCAACATTAATATAACAGTTGTAATCTCTATGGAAGAGAAAACATTCTAAATTCCTCAAATTTTACTTCTAATTCTAAACTATTAGGGTGGAGTGTTAATAAACAGCAACCTCGGTATTCCAACCCTTGCCTATGGTGTATGTTTCAATTTTAAAACAAAATAATTCTATTTTCTAGTAGTAACTGAAGATGTAAGATGCATTTAGTTCACTAATGCAAAGTAACTAAAACTTAATTTTTTTCCTTCCTAAATTTGTTTTATATGGCAAATTGGCTGTAGGGTGTGGAAATAAACCTTTTTTTTTTTTTCCTTTCACAGCTCTGAAAAAATACATTTCAACATTATTACTATTTCTAAGAGTAATAAATCTCTAAATAAACAATACTAAAAGTTAACTCTCAACATCTTACACTTTTTTCTTTAGATTTGTTCCTTAAAAAAACATCATTTTTTGGATAATTCTAAAATAATGGAAAGGAGAACAATCAAAAGTAAGGCTCCCAGAGCTGACATATTAGATACAAGTTATTTTGGAGGAAATATCCTGGGGATTGAGAAGGGAACAGTCAATCAAATATTGTATAGAAAATTTAATCCCCATAAAGGTATTCCTTCATTAGTTTTAGAAATCTTGAATTGTGCTAAATGCATTAACTACTTCTCAATCAAGTTTCTAACGAGATCTGTATTACTTCACTTGCCTTATTTCCTTCAGGAAAAAAAGGAAGGAAGGAAGAAGAAAAGTTTACCATTTTTGGGGGGGGGGGCAACTTAATAACAAAAAAGAGGTCATGCGGATGCTAGTATCTACAAACTCTCTTATATGGAGTAGTATTTATTGTTTTTTCCAAATTTACAAAATTCATTTGACTAAATTCTATTTCATGCATAATCATGACAGTCTATATGAAATCATATTTAAATGATCATTAGATTTTAACCACTTAAAAATGAGTTTATGTTGTTTTCATGGTTTAAAAACCAAAGTTACTTTTCAGAGCCACAGGTCAAATGTACAGATTTCTACAGTTCCTGACAAGTTTAACTTAATGTCACTATTTAGTATATGTATCTTTGTTCAGTGTTGCTTTATGACACATTCATCTTTCTGTGCTATTACATAATTTTAAAGATGAAATTAGTTTAACAAAAAGTAGTATCACACTCATCTATTTGCAGGTGCTAGGTACGCTTTATGTGGCAGTGTGGCATAGAGAGTGGTCTAAAATTCAGCAACATTTCATACAGAACTTGCTCACTACAATGTCTAATTTTAAAACTTAAGTGATCACACAGAAGTTCCAGAAGGAAAAAATCTCAAGAAACAGGAATTTTTCATTATTTTAGGCTTTCAACTTTCCCTCCTAAAGTTTCTGTTTTCCCCATACAACACACGTGTCTGCAATCTGTCAAAATGGAGGGCGTCAGCATAAGGTGCACCAATGGTAAAGACTACCTATCTGATCAAACATTTGAAGTCTGTTATATCTGATCCTGTAAAGCTGTTCCCTAAATCTGTAGCAATCTACCCTAAATCAAGAAAGCAAACTAGGATAGTGAAAAAAAAAATGTACCTTTCATCTTCAACGATAGATTTTAAGCAGAGATATCTTTGTTAGAAACCCAGCTAGTAATGTATCCCTAGGCAAAGTTACTTAACTAGTCAAGAGTTTTCTTATTTCTTTAATGAAGAAGAAAAAATCAGTATCTTGCAGAATTGTTGGGAGAATTAGAAAAAATAAAGTGCAGAACACAGTGACTTACACACAGAATGACAATTTAAATAATGATTACTCTTCTGCTGTTATCAGTTAATTTTTAAATACCCTTAAGCTAGAGAATATGGAATTCAAACTTCCAAAGTCCTTATTTTGGAGGTCACTGAAAAAAATTTTTTTCACATTGAAAAAATGCCCTTGAGTCTAACATCTTCATTTATTCAACAGCATTTAGTTGGTGCTTTTGACATTTGAAGACACTATTCTTAATGTCAAGGACAGCTCAGAGAAGAAATCTGAAGTATTATCCCTTGCCCTCAAGAAACTTACATTTTAGAAGAAGGCAAATATTAAACAACCAATTGCATAGTTACTTAATTGCAATTGAGACTGCAGTACAATGTTACAAAGAAAGCCTGCTAAAGGGGGAAATGACCTAACAGCATCAGAATTTAAATTTCTACACAAACATCCCTCCTCCCTCCAAGGGTTTTCAATCACCCTGTCTATAATTAAACCTAATCCAAACTTCTGTATAGACTTGATCCGTCTGGCTTTTAAAACAACGAAATCAGTAATTAACCTGACTCCAGTCATTTTTATGTTCAGAAATGTATAGTGAAAATATAAAACCTGAATAAAATCTACAAATAATTTCAACTATAGCACATAGTGACTTAATGAAAGAGAAAGCAAAGATATAATATAGATAAGGGCCTGTCTGCTCTCCTCTATGAACTCATAAGAAAATGTATTTCTTGATGGATTATAAAACCAGTATTTTTATTTTATGTGCATGCCATTATTTTTAATGATGATTCATTTTTCAGAATGTTTTTATTGTAAAATGTTTACATATTCATTACTGAAAAACATTATTTCTGTGACTTTTAAGGCCAGTACAGTTCTAATTTGCTATATAAAAGAACATTCTTCACTCGGGCACTTTTTGAGGTCTGCCTCCTTAAAAAAATTTTTTTTAATCTGGTGATATCCATTTTAAAGACAACTTCAAGATACCTATCTTCAGAAGTCAGTAGGTTATTGTGGAATAGTGCTATTAAAGTCCCAAGTACACACAAAGGGCAAAAAATGAGTAATCAGATCAACTCTTCTGGCAAAATGAAACTTACTGCATCAAACAGAATCTACCTCAATGTTTGTCTTCGATTCAAACAACATTCGCCTAGAAATTAACGCAACAACAGTTAACTCAACGATCATTGTCAGTTCTCCAAAAGTGGCCTCTTTACCTATATTTAGTTCCTAAGGCAAAGCAATCCAGGATTCCTGCTGCCAATTATAATGAATGGAAGAAATTTATTTAAATCAAATAGCACCATCTAGCAGAACTCTCACCACCTGGCTTACAAGTGTAGATGTTACTTGGTGTTCAGTTTGGTAGACTTGACAGCAAAATGGCAATTATTTGTTTTCATGACATAACCACAGAATTAGAGCTAGAAAGGACCTAAGACACACCAGGTTCAACTTCCTCATTATTATGCTAGATGATTTTAAAATTTTTTTACAAAGTTATCATAATATAGATTAAATCCAGCCATTCCTGGAAGTTCAAGTAAAATGCAAAATTTGATTCTCAAAAACCACCCTGAAAGTAAGTAAGGTATACCTCAATACAACATTTCATTTCCTTCACTCCCCAAAATATGAAATCCAAATACTCTGTAATCATTAAAACATCTTCTCTAAATGTTTCTATTTTCTCAGCTATATTGCCACTAAATGATAAATGCACACAAATTACGCTATCTCAAAACTTCAATTCCATTAACTTGCTATTTCTTAACCAACCTATAATGCTAAACCTTTTACATACTCCTTGTCACAGCAACAAGATCCTGAATACAGCTCAGAAAATACCTCGCGGGGAGGCGGGGGGAGTATCTTTTTTTGGTTTGTTTTGATACGCCAAGGCCTGCCGCCCCTAAATCCTATAGGAATTGCGTTTATTGCTGCCAACACGAAGATTAGGAAATGTTCCCAACCCTAGGGCACGAGAAACTTTCAGAAGACTACTAACTGCCTAAAACTAGGAGGGAAACCCGGTAGTTTCTGCACATTCGGTTTTTATTTACGCAGCTATTTCCTTGTGCAAGGTGACTAAAGTAGCTTTTGAGAGATGCTCTCAGACTTTTCCCCAGTCTGAAGTCCTCGGAAGGGCAGAGCGCGTCCAATGACAGGGATACGCCTCATCCTCAGAATGGAGGTGGTTAGAGGGAATCACCATCAGAGCTGCTGCACAGAAAAGAGGGGTTCTTCCTCAGTGGTCACAGTCACTATGCGCTCTCATTTTTAGTAACAACCAAATCACCGTTACAAGCACATAAGAAGAGAAGCAAACAACCCTGCTTCGCAGCGTGCCGTGACGGTGGCATCCCAGCCCGGGAGGGGCTCTTTTCTCGCCAGCCTCCCCTGGGCTCCCACCGGAGTTAACACCTGTATCTCCTCGCCACCCCGACCAAACAACTAACTCCTTCCCGTCTCCACGCTTCGACCCTTCCTGCAAGTCCGGGTTCGGACCACTGCCCCCTCCCCACCGCAGACAGCCCTCCTCGCGCCAGCGGCCGCGGCCCCCACGGCTACTCCTCTGCGCCCCGCGACCCCCGCTCGCTGCCCGCACCGCCACGGCCCTCTACGTTTGGGAGGCTGCAAGCCTCCAAAAAAAAGTTCTCCAGCCGCCGCCGCCGCCGAGTTGGGTCGACTGCGAGCGGCAGAAACGTCAGCCTACCCCAGCAGCTCCCGCTTCTCGCCAGCACACTTTTCCTCCCCGGGAACTCGGTCCTTTGACTCCCAAACTTCAGCGGCGCCCCCGGCGCCCCCTGCCCCGGGCTCCGCGCGGCGCTCGGGGCCGCGAACGCTGCGTCCCTCCTCCGGACCAGGAAAGCCCCGACGCCCACCCGGCCCACGCCCCGCACACGCCCTCCGCGCCCCGCGCGCGTCTCCGCGCCCAGCGGGGCCCCGCTCGGCCGCTCCACACCCGGCTTCCGCCCGCCGCGCGCCCGGCCCCGCTGCCTTCGCCTCGCCAGGCGCACCCGGCCCCGGCGCCCGAGCCCCCTGCCGCGGTGCCCCTCAAGCAGCCCGCCCCGACCCCGGCCCGCCCCCACCGAACACCCACATTCCCTCCGCGTGCCCTCCTCCACGCAGCTGCCCCCTCCCGCCCAACCTCTACCCCCGGAGGCTCTCCGCTCCCCGCAGCCCCGGACCCCAGCTCTAAAGTTACTTTGCAAGGAGGTGAACCCGCGGGTTATTTCCCTCAATCACCCAAACAAGTTTCCATCCCCGCCACCAGCACCGCCGCCGCCGCCCCCCGACACACTCGCTCCCTCCTGCCCGCCAGACCCCACGGCCGCCAGCCCCGCGCGAGCCCCTCCTGGGAAACAGCCGCTCCCAGCACCGCACGCCCCCCACCTCGCGCACCCCTCCCCCTGCCAGCCCACCCCCCCGGCTCTCCCCCGGCAGAGAGTGTCTGTGTGTCTGGGTGTCTCCGAGAGAGTGTGCGAGTGCGTGCGTGTGTGTGTGTGCGCGCGTGAGAAGGCGGAGGTGGGTGAGAAGCGCAGACACTTACTTCTCCCGGGCCTGGCTGTCGGACGGGACGGCGCTGCTGTTACTCTTGCCTTTGCCGTACATGCTTGTGCCGAGAGCAGCTCCCACTGTCACGCACCTGTCAACCCATCACAGCCTCCCCGGGAACAGCCCCGTCCCCATGGCGACCCACGCAGCCACCCCCACTATTGGCCGCCCCACGCCAAAGCTCCGCCCCCTTCGCCCAGGCAACGCACGAGACTGACAGGCCTCCCCCCACCCTCTCCGGCCTGCCGAAGCGCGCGGCGGCGGCTACAGCCTAAGCGGCAGTCTCCTCCCTCCTTCCCTCCCTCCCTCCCGGGTTCCCTCCCTCCTTCCCTCTCCGCTCTCCTCCCTCCTCCCGCTCCTCTCCCTCCCTCCCCCCTCCGAACCCCGGCGCAAGGGGGGAATTAGAAACTGCTCTAGAAGGATTTTAAACAACTGGCTGTTCCCTCCGCCGCCGCCCCTCCCCCCGCACCGCCCGCGCTCGGCTCCTCACTGGAGAGAAGGCGCCGGGAGGAGGGGAAAGTGCGGCCTGGAGTCTCTGGCAGGAGCCGGCGGAGCCGGAGCCGCCGCGGCCCCAGACTTCGGGGCGCCCGCCGAGTACACAGGCAGATCTACGGCCCCAGCCACCCTGGGGAGCTCCCCACCCCCCCCACCAGCCCCCTTCTCCCGCTCCTCTCCTGTCTGTGACCCCGCGCCGGTACCCAGGATTGATCTCTGCGGTCCTCGGCCCTACTCCCTGCGGTGTCGCCCCCGCCCAGCTCCCAGAGGGCCGGCTGGCGGGGGACACGCGCACTGTTCCCTCGACCTTCTGGCTGAGCGACCGGGAGCGACTCGCCTTCCCTCCGGGGAGGGACCGTGCCTCCGGCCCTTGGCGCCGCTGGGGTGGCGTCGCCTGGCTCCTGGGGCCGCGCCCTGCAGCCCGGGGGAGCACTCAGGCTCGGGCCTGGCTCCTCTCTGTAGAGGTGAGCCTGCCTCCCAAAGATGACCCAGTGGCTCCTGGGGCCTCAGTGGCCCCCACCTCGTCCTCCTAAGATCAGAGCCCCGCGACACGCCAGACCTACTGCAGAAAAGGGCCCCGGGTATCCCACCTGGCCTGCCTCTCCAGCCTTGGGCGTTGATGCCAACTCATCCTGACCTTTGGAGTGGAAAGGACCGTAGAAGGCTTTTAAAAAACATCCCTGTCTTTGTCCATCAGAATAGGCCCCAGCCGTGCTCCAAGGTGTACAAAGCTTTTGCCAGAGCTGAAAGGCTGCCCAAGAATACTCATGGATCCCAGGCCCCAATCCCATTTCAGTAAAAGCGAAAAAGTTTCTGAAAACACACACAACCTGGCTCCCAACTGAACTCCATCCTTTGTCTTGTGGAGATCCTTGGATGTAAAATGAGACAGAGTGCAAACACGGTTAAAAAGAAGAGATGGGCATAAAATAGGGAGTGACAGGGGAAGTGGGGTGCAGTTGGGGGTCAGATAGGGGAAAACATCAAGGAAGGATAAAAAGACATGGAACAGCTATGGGAGGGGAGAGGAAATAGCATTCAAATAGAGAAAGGTACCTTTCTTTTCTTCACATGCAGCTTTAAACTTTTAGTAGTAGGATCATAAAAATGTATATGGAGATTCGGAGATAGATGGAATGGAAAGAAATAGGCTTGTGTGGGCATTGATAGCAAGTGATAGGAATATAACATCAACAGAAGGTTAAGGAAGGGCAGTTAGTAAAAATCAAAGAATCAGAAAAGGTGCTGGCAACCAAACATAAATCAAACACGGGAAAATGAAGAGAAGGGACCTGCTACGTTAAGGAAAATGAAAAAAAATGGAAAAGGTAAAGTGTAAAAAGAAAAATAAGAAAAACAAGACTAAATGAAGTAGCTGTAGAATATGATAGCAAAAGATAACAATAACAGTAGAGGATTGACTAATACAAAAGGATACAAGAAAAATAAACATGCTTTTATTAAAAGGACAAAAATTCAACCAGTAGAAGTGAAGATAAAGAAAATTTAAAAAGTCACATTGGCTTAAGTTGATTTTCAAGAGAGGTAATTTACCCTTTCTTATTCAAAATTCTTCTCTCTGTTTACAATGACCTGCAGTGGTGGGGACAGGACATTCTTGGGCTCTGAGGTACTTGGAAGTGTTGCAGGAAGGGGGACCCCTTCCAGGGCCCGAAACTGGGCTCTTGTCTAACACTCAGAAATGAATTGTCTGAGGAGACACATGTGCTGACAAAGCAAGAGATTTTATTGGGAAAGGGCACCTGGGTGGAGAGCAGTAGGATAATGGAACCCAGGAGAACAGCTCTGCCACTTGACTTGCAGTCTCGGGGTTTATAGTGATGGGATTAGTTTCCGGGTTGTCTTTAGCCAATCATTCTGACTCAGAGTCCTTCCTGGTGGTGCACACCTTGTTCAGCCAAGATGGATCCCAGAGAGGAGGATTCTGGGAGGTGGTCCGACATGTGGTGTCTCCTCTTGATCTTTCCCGAACTCTTCTGGTTGGCGGTGGCTTATTAGTTCCGTGTTCCTTACCAGGACCTCCTGTCATAAAACAACTCATGCAAATAGTTACTATGGTGCCTGGCCAGGGTAAGCGGTTTCAATTGGTGTGCTTCCCCTAACAGAAGAAGTAATAACCTCCCTCTTTTAACAAACTTTGGTTTGAAATGCCCAAGTGTCTTATCAGGCTGTCAGTGGTTACAAACACTACCTTCAAGTTTGGTGCCATGTAATTTGCTGTTCAATTTAATCTACTTCCATTAGCTTTAACTCAGAAAATTATTAGCATCCCCAGGCTCCATCACCCATAGAACATTCCCTATTAGGTACTGATTAGAGAATGCTGTCAAGGGGGGGGGGGGGAATCTCTGGCAGCTGCTGCCCACACCTGGAATAAGGTAAGGT
The DNA here is from genome assembly GCF_019320065.1 of Cervus canadensis. NCBI lineage: Eukaryota > Metazoa > Chordata > Mammalia > Artiodactyla > Cervidae > Cervus > Cervus canadensis. The sequence goes on along the minus strand of NC_057389.1, from coordinate 28,232,285 downwards.
TTCCATTTAAAACCAAGAGTGGGCTTTGTACTATTACCTAAGTTCTATATTATCTTTGCACTGGTCTTGGGATCCTCTCTAATTCTCAGTCACGACACATTAGAATTGCCTTAGAACTTTTTTCTTGTTGTTGTTCATTTGTTTTTAAATACCAGATCTGGAACCCCAGCCCAGACTAAATCAGATGGACCCAGGTATCTGTATATTTTTGTAAGCCCCAGGGCTGTTGAACTCTGCTTTCAGTACCCATTTACAGACAGCCAATGGGCACCATCTTTCAGAGAAAGATTTTTAGGTTGTGGCTCTACAAAACAGATGACCCTCCCCATGTAAGACACTACAGTGGACTTTACTTTTTATCCATTGAGCAAATAGATTTAATAGGATGAAAATATATGACTACATGTGTTCTTATAGTGCAAGACCACAAATAGTCATGGTTTAATTTGCTATTTCCTAAAGAGAAAGGAAAATGAAGAAAGAAAACAAGAAGGGCTGTTTGCTGTTTATTGCTGTAAATTACTCATTTGATTGATCTTTACCCAGATTTGTTACATGGAAAAGTCTTTTGAATAATGGCCTGTTTTCTGATATTTAAAAAATAAATAAATTATAGATCTGCACAGTGGGGCATGGGATTCAAAGCAATTTGGTCTTAGTATCTGGAAATAATAAAATGCCAAAAGGTCTTAGTTCAGAACTTGCCAAGTTAATGTCAGAGTTACCTTTATAAGAATGTTATCATGCAACAAATACACAAAGTGAAAACATAGCTGTTACTCTATCTCATAACCTTACAGCTTAAGTAATCAAATCAATTATCTTTAAAATATCTAAGCAGCTACCTGAACCATCATCTCTGTTTTATTTTTCTCTTAATGTTTACACATGTAAATAAAATGCTTCTTTGCCCTTGTTCAAATTATTTTGAGTACAAAGAGTGTTCTTTGCATCAGCAACTGTATCTCATGGGGCCAATATTCTAATTAATGAGATTTGAAACACATATTCAGAGCCAAATTTGAGATCCCAGACACAGAATTGAAGACCCATGTTTTGTTTGTTTTCATTTTTTACAAGGGTGAAGAATTAGGACACTTAAAGATTCCTACTGTAAAGAATCTCAATTTATTTTTTAGAAGTTTGAAGGTTTTTTAACCTTGTATATAAGGCTGATTAATTTGAGTAGCGGGGGAGGGTGGCTAGATTTAGAGTAGGGGAATGCTGATCAGCTGAGCCATCAGAATGGAGCATTTGCATTTGAGGTTGATTTTTTTTTTAAACTTTATTCTGTCAGATATAGAACACCAGAGTTATTCAGTCATTAGGTCTTTTTTCCCTCCCGTTTTGTTTGGGCACATATGCACAATTTTCTCTTTCTGGAACCTGCATCTTATTCTTGGAAGTCTTTATCATTTTAAAACAGGCAGTTTATTATACCACCCTACTGAAGCTCTAGATTGACTATACATTTCTTAGATTCTAATTTTTCTCTAAAACATTGAGGTTAATAATGTCTGTATTCTTACAGTGCATGGAACTTTAGAAAAGATTTCCCTTTGCTATTAATACACAGAACAAAGAGACTATCACTTTATATTTAAATGGAAGCTAATCATGAATTTAATTATTTCCATCACATAAAATACTCGGCGTGTTAAAAAAAGAAAAACATTTAGTGTAGAAAATATTTATTTAGAAAATTTAAACTATTTATACATAAAAATGGATTTTCTTGTTGGGGGATAATTTTTCTGAAGGACCAAACTGTTCTATTGTTTATTTTATAGAACTCATTCGTTTATGAAAATAACATCTCCCTACTTACATTCATATCACTTTTCATATGAAGTCATTTAGCAGAATATACGCCAGTTAATTAGATTTTCCTGATCAGCTTTCTAAAGCTGGTAAACTGAGTCCTAAGAAAAATTCATTAGCATTATCTGCTCCATAGAGAAAACAATACTAGTTCCAAGATGAGAACTCTGTGTTCCTGGCTGGCAGTCCCGTTCTCAGACCACGAAGCCGCACCTCTTTCTCTCAGAAGTGACTATTCCACAGAGGAATGTGAGCAAGCTCTGAGATGTTTGTCACTCAGACTACTGTTTGAAACTTCACTCCTAAGCAGAAGAGACCAGCATGCTCATATTCACAAACTGTTCACAGGCCACATACCAAAGTAATGGAATGAATGAAGTCATTACAATTATAATATACTATGCAACATGGTCTCTCATACCAGAATAATAAGTAAAATGGGGCCTCATATTAACATCATTTGACACACTGCTGTTGGTTTAGCATTAGTTAATCTGAGGCAAGACTGTTTTCTTAACCTATTGCCCTAGATTTTTAAAATCCCAATTTAGATATAAACACTTACCAATGAGTTAGGAGAGACAGTGTGCAAAGCTACCACTTCTAAATAGTTCCTTCTCTAGAGTGCCTAGTTTTTCTAACACTGTCAAAAATTTGCAGTTTAGGAACTTGGAATAATTCTGATTCAAAGAATTGTGCATAAGCTAAAGACGAATAAAAATTAAAAAAAAAAACAGGGCTACCATGTATGGTAATTTCTTACACTTTAGCACATTTTGCAAAACAAATTCCAAGTGTTGCAGTGTTCACTGGCTGGATTTTTGTCATTAAATGTTGAAAGTTATGTAATAGGAAGTGTGCCAAAGAGTGTTCCTTATTCAAAAGTATTACTATATTTTTTTTAGTGCATTCCTAAATCTTCACAATGATTTTTCACCTACTAAGGTTATGCCAATGTGATGTCTTTGCGCTCTTGGAGTTGACAAAAGCCCCAGTCTCAAGAGGGAAGCTGTACAACATCTCAGGCAGTGTCATTTCCTTCTGTTGGGAGTGGAAACATAGGAGAAAAAAATAGCACTACATTTGCTTTTCATAATTTTCCAACATAACTGGATCTCCTCGACCAAGTGTGGCAAAAAAAAGGAAGATGACAAATTTATCACTATGGTATTTTATTTACCTTGAAATGGTTTAAGTGTTAAAAATCTACTTAAGATAAATGGTGAATATTCTCATTGCCAACAGTCAGTCATAAGGAATAAACAATCTTATCAGGGTCATGTATACTTCCCAGCGATATAGAAGACACTTTAATATTTTATTTTGGGGGTATTCAAAAAGTGTTTGAAACCAGTTGGACTCCATCCTATATATTGCAGTAAGTTCCTGAAGATTTATAAGTACTCTATGGTAGTAACTGCTACCTGCTAGCATCATCATTAGATTATACCTGTACAAGTCAGATTCCTCAACAGATAAATAATGTTATAATCCCATTATCATCTTTCGAAACTCCTCAGGCCTTTTTTCTTTGGACCTAAATATTTGATGCAGGAGAGAGAAGGGTCCCCGCCACATGGTTCTGAGCTATTGACTACTACAAGGCAATCCCCATTAACCTCACCCAATTTCTCAGACCCAAGCTGTCTGTGGTCTGGAGGGCCAGTGTTAAGAAACTTAAGGAAGAATACATTTTTGTCTTATGGTCTGTTACTGTTCCTCTGAGTGTGCCTCCCACCCTGTAACACTCACGGGATTTTAGTTCTGTGAGGAGAAACTTTATCAGGGTCCACAGGCCCGTGGACACTACTTAGGGCTATGTTGCTTTGTTAAGGAGAGTTTTGACCAAGGATACTGACTTCTGGAATATGTTTCTTCAATACAATATTTGGCGCAGAGGTGCCCTGAAATTAGAGGCTTCACAAGCACCATGTCCGTTTGCCTGGCTTTTCAGCCTGGTCCTGTTTCTAGGAGGGATGCAGACGGAGAGGTCACTCCGGTGATGGATGTGGGTAGTCTATGGAGAAGGGTGGTCACGGAGGAAGCCAGCTCTGGGCACTTTCTGCCACTCCTCTGGCAGAGTTACCCATGTACTGCAATGTTCTTGTACTGCTTTGTTTGTTTTTGTTTCGGCACCATGTCCTTTTTGGAGCTGTCAGTTCTGCTCTATGGTTTGGGTGTTTTATTTTAAAAGAGCATTTATCATTTGTGGAAGGAGGAGACACATCCATGTCTCAGGAACTTTCTAAAAACCTGGCGAGTTCACTAAAGGGCTGTGAGAGGGGCTGCGGGGAACAGGGCTACATCTCATCACTTCAGCTTCGTGTCGGTGCAGGTTCTTCAAAAGGCTCTCCCATGTAAACTCCCACCTTCCCATTCCTTCTTTTCCCCATTCTTCCTCTCTTCCCTTTTCCCTCTCTTCACCCCTTAACCCCTGACAAAAGCACAAAAGGTGAGAGAGATCGGCAAGTTTCATGAGAACACATTAGATTGAAATACACAAAACTGCTATTTTGCAAGTCTAATATGGTTGACTTGGCAATGTTATATGGTTCACCATGCAAGAATTTCAGTTCTTGCAGACCACACTATAGACTTCTTATGTATTAATATCACTAATATCACTAATAATACTAATATCTATCAAGCTCTTGCCAGGTACTATCTAAGTGCTTACATAGAGTATCTCATGCAATGCTCTACCTGAAAGCATTTACTCTTTCATGCACCATGATTCTAGAAGGGCAAGCCCTTCTATGAATTCAGGTTGGATTAAATATAGGTGGGGCCACTCGAGCAGAGCTTACGAGACCTTGCTTCAGCATGGTAAGCAGCACTGAATTCTGTTCTTACAGCTAACCCTCTGATTAGGTAAAATCAAAAACACCAAGCCACACCCTGCTTTATTACAGCCTTGTCTTTTATCAAATACATCATTTCCTCCCATTTTGACTGTTGCAAAGTAAATCCCTTGGCTCACTATAGGTTGTTAAAAGGAAAAATGATGTGGCATGAATCTATTTTTTTATGTTTAAAAGAGAGGAGTATTCTCCTTACTCTGACTAAATTGGTCAGTTCATGTCTAATTTCCAATCTCCACTTTGTTCATTCCTCTGAGAAATATCAACCACATTTCCCAGAACTAGGTGGCTGTGTGATCTATGGAAGATGAAATCCAAAACCAAGGTCTTCATTTTAATTCACATTCTGCTTAGGGAAAGGGAAACCCGAATCACTGAATTCCATTGACATCCATTCATTGATCACTGTAAATAAGTGCGCTACCTCTGGAAATAGTCAAAAACTTGTCCCTCACATCTAAAGCAGCCGATTGCAATTCCCTTTGGGTTGTTTTTTTTTTCCCCCTGTGTGGTTGTCCTTTCCCGGTGAATTGTTGTAGTTCACTGTTACTTTTCCTTCTTCTCTTGTTTTTTTGGCTTCACTTCCTCCTTCTATTGTTGTAGCTGTCTTTTCCTCTCATCACTTTTCCTGTTGCCTTTCCAGTTGGGTGGGGCCCCCATCCAACTCACTGTCTGGCTCTAGAGTCTCTTCGTTTCAGGACAGAATAATCTTGTGCCAAATAGTCTCAATCTCTAGGGCATCAGAAAAAGATCCTAGAGGCTAAATATCCCTAAAGTTTTCTTTTATTGATCTTATATTAAAATGAAATCCAAGGATGCCTAATTAGGTAAGAAAAAATACTCATCCTCTTGGCCTCCTAGCCCCAGACCATTCTGAACTATGACAGCACCAACATCTATCAAATCCAACAATGAAATCAACTTCGGTTACTTAGCATAATAGAAATAAACTTGTAATATTCTATTAGTGAAGGATCAATGTCTCCTGTCTTGAAAATAAACATCAGAGCTTGGTCTCAACATTTATGTAGCAGCAGGAGACCATTATTTTGTGGCAGCATTCGATTACATTGACATCAAGACAGATTTATTAAATTAATAAATAGTACATGATTTTCAGCCTTTAATTTCCAATCCTCACTACCACCCCTCCCCCTTCTCAAGCTCAAGGTGATCTTCTGAAACCTTTCATCCATATTTTGGATTCCCCTATTACCTATGATTTTTATTTCTTTTTTGCTATTTGTCAGTTTGTACTCAAGTTAATTTTTTAAAATATCCATTTTTTCAGATGGAGTATTTTAAATGGTTATTAAGAATGTTAATAATGAGAATCATCGAATTGCTAATTGTTAAAATATTTCATTGACATAGTATTTGAAGAAGTATTTCAGATATGCTTCTCGAAGTTCTGAATGTGGCTAATAGCAAAAGCCCACGATCTTGCTGCCTCTTCCTCTAACTTCCAACCTCAGGGCCTCTGTCCTGGCTATTTCCTCTGCCTGGAATGCTCTTCCCTCTGATCTTTGTATGGCTGGCTCTTCATTACTCAAGTCTGCAGGAATGTCAGAGAGGTTTACTGAGATTCCTTTTTAAAGTGCTTACTCCTCCATCCTGTCACTCTTCATCCTGTTGCTCTGTTTTGGTTTCTTCCGTGTCACATGTCACTATCTGAAATGTTTATGGTATGAATAACCCTGTTGGCTTGCATACTCCATGAGAAGAGCTGACTTATTGTACTTCTCATACTAGACTCTGCTATGTTCCAATACTTACAACAGTACCAGGTACCCAGTGGCACTCAATGAACAAATACAGTTGAACCTGAACCACAGGTGGGTTAGGGGTACTGGCCCTCCAGACAGTCAAAAATTTGCATATAACCTCCATATAGTTGGCTTCTCCATATACTTGGCTCCTCCATATCTGTGGAACCACATCCATGAATTCAACCAGCCTTGAATTATGTAGTACTGTATGAGCAGACCCACACAGTTCATATCCATGTTGTTCAAGGGTCAACTGTAGTCACCGAATGACAGACCCACTGCATGAACGGATAACTAAAATGATCAAATATGAATGAACATATATCCTCAGTTCAGTTCAGTCACTCAGCCATGTTCAACTGTGTGAACCCATGGACTGCAGCACGCCAGGCTTCCCTGTCCACCACCAACTCCCAGAGCTTAATCAAACTCATGTCCATGGCATGATGTCCATCAATCTGGTGTGCCATCCAACCATCTCACCCTCTGTTGTCACCTTCTCCTCCTGCCCTCAATCTTTCCCAGCATCAGTCTTTTCAAATGAGTCAGTTCTTTGCATCAGGTGGCCAAAGTATTGGAGCTTCTGCTTCAGCATCAGTCCTTCCAATGAATATTCAGAACTGATTTCTTTAGGATGGACTGGTTGGATCTCCTTGCAGTCCAAGGGACTCTCAAGAGTCTTCTCCATCACCATGGTTCAAAAGCATCAATTCTTCAGCGGTCAGCCTTCTTTATAGTCTAACTCTCACATTCATACATGACTACTGGAAAAACCATAGCTTTGACCAGACAGACCTTTGTCAGCAAAAAAAAAAAAAAATGTCTCTGCTTTTTAATATGACAGGTTGGTTATAGCTTTTTTCCAGGGAGCAAGCGTCTTTTAATTTCATGGCTGCAGTCACCATCTGCAGTGATTTTGGAGCCCAAGAAAAGAAAGTCTGCCACTGTTTCCATTGTTTCCCCATCTATTTGCCATGAAATGATGGGACTGGACGCCATGATTTTTGTTTTTTGAATGTTGAGTTTTAAGCCAGTTTTTTCCCTCTCCTCTTTCACTTTCATCAAGAGGCTCTTTAGTTCCTTATATCCTAATTTGCAACAAATTATATCTTGGACATTTGCAACAAATAATCTTTCCAGGCCTCTACCCAACCCCTACAGTCTGGAGGGGGGGGGGGCTCCTTATATTCTTAGGAACAATAGTGATTGAACAAAAAGCATCAGAATGTCTTCAGAGTTTATGCTTCAGCTTTTACTCCAATTTATTATTCCAGCATCTAAGCCAATTTAGCAGAATTTTGGTGAGCAGGACATGAGAGAGAGAAATATTTCCTCCTCTTTTCTATACCATGTATCTAACTTGCTTGGAGTTCCAAGTGGCTTAATGTTGCTGACAATAAGGAAACAAGGAGCACAAGTCAGCAGATTAAGTTTTCAGTAATAAGTTTTCATCACATCACTCTCCCGCTCAAAAACTCAATTCCTTTTATAGGATAACTTTCTCTCCCCCTCAGATTTATCCAATTTGATCCATTAGTACCTGTAGCCTTCTGTGCATTGTAGTTATGTATACATGTCTGTCTTCCCTACCAGAGTATATACTCCTTGAAAATAGACTTTTAATTCACAGACATTTACAGTAGACCTACATATTGAGCTTGACTGGGGAGAATATACTTTTGAAGACATTTTGCTACTCTCAAACTCTATAATTCCTACCTCAGTTTGTGCTTTGCCTTTAGGAAGTGATAACTAATGTTTCTGGAATTAAATTTTAGTCCCAGTAGCTGAATTCTGACAACCTGAGTTTGAATTCTCTGCTCCATCAATTGCTAGCTGTGTCATCTTAGGCAGCTCACTTAACCACTCTATGCCTTCATTTTATCAACAGCAAACCGAGATGATGTTTCTAACCATACATCAGAGTTATTAAGAGGACTGAATGAGAAGATGCACAGGGGTCCGCACAGGGCTTGCTGCTTAGTGAAATGTTTATGAATGTTTTATTCCTCAGTAGAGCTTGTCTATGCCCTTCATTGTCTGAAACCATCCACAAAACGACCTGGCACCTCTGTCAGCACTCCATCGCTTTACATGCTGCTTCCTTTGTCTTGAATGGCCTTACTTACTCTGGTTCCTAATTCCTTTGAAAGCCATCCTCTGCACTTGTAATCTGTATCATGTGTAAGAAAAAGCTACCTTTTACTGGAACTTAACTTTTCCTGTTGTCTCCCCAGTGAGATACATGCACAAGGATAATGCTGTGATACTTCAGCAGAGCCTGAGACAGTCCTACACTCACAGCAGATACACTCTGACTCTTACCTGAAGGCAGTGACTGCAGAATGTAATGCCCAATTCAACAGCCTCTTCATGGGTGGCAGTTGGTCACTGCAATGACATCATTTTGAATTTCATAGATTCAAAGGTGAAAACAGGGATTTTGATGTCATTGAGTCACCTCTGCAAAGTAGGAATCCCCACAGTATACCTTAATTCCACTGAGGAAAGTCTTTCTTATTTTTAACTATCGATACAATGTACTTTCCCTCATTGAATCAGCAATAACAATGGGAAAAAATTACCTGCTCCTCATAATAAGTCTACATATACTTCAAGAGAGTCATCAAATAATCCTCTTCTCCTAAATGAATAATCAAAATATTTATTTGCATAGCTGCTATCACAGTCTAGGCAAGCAAAGCCACTCTCCTATGAAGAAGCCAAGCCCAGTATAGGCCTTATCATGCTTCAGCCTGTCTGGTGGAGTTCTCTGGAGCAAATATTATCCATCAGAGTGTCCAGACTGCCTTCCTGGCTTCAGCAGAACCAAATCCACACCACTCCAGTCGCACGCTTAGATCTCTTACCCTTCGAAGAGCTGTATTCAGAATTACAGAAATACCAAAATGGTGTTCAGAAAATAATTTAAAACTGAGTTCAAAATCAGTTATAAATAATAAAATAGCAGTGGGAATTAGAAGAAAAGCAGGAAGAAAAGATATTGATTGTTCTTTTCCTTTCCATGTGTATGGTGAAAATCACAGAAACAATACAGCACACGAATTAAGCAGCTTCATAGAACTAGAAGGAATAGTAGAAAGTAACATAGAGCATTTTGGAACATAGGAGAAAACTGTTTTCCTTTCTCCATCCAGTCAGCTACAGTCTCATCTGAGGTATCTCTTCCAAAACATTTAAATTCTCTTTGTTTGAATAACTGATAATTGGATAGTACTCATAACAGATATACTATCATGTGGAAATCATGGAATGAGGTACACTATGGAATCAGAGAAATTTAAAACTCAACAGAATGACTAGAGAAAGAATGGCTCATCAAAGCTCAAAATATCAGTCTTTTTCAATATCATGGCAGAGCAGGGCACAGAAAATAGTGAAGATCTTTAACTGTCATTCCTGTAACTTAGTACTATATACCAAGTACATAAATCCTCATCCCTCAGAATTTATCTCTATGGCTAAAACTCATTGATTAAGATTCCATAAATTTGTAATGTTACAGTAATACAGTATGTCATTATGGCTAAGAAAACATTTGATGATTTTTTTTTTCTCTGAAAAGAAAGGGCCTATAATATTCTCCAGGCATACCTTCAAATTTTGGGACGAGCTATTATCTCCATAACGTCACAGGTAGTCATGATCCACTACCATGCACCAACAATGACTTGTAATTTTTAAATAAATTCACTTAATACCATTTTTTCTCATACTATGCAAATTATTTGCAAAGTAATAAAATAGAATTTACTTAAAAAGATTATTTTTCACTGATTTGGATTGGGTGTTCTGCTCCTTTTTTCACATAGGTTTACTATAGTCTTATTGTAACCTTTTTCCCCAATCCAACTAATGGAGTTCTACATTCCTACCTAGATACCTTGCACGTACCAAAGAACTTCTTTTTATCCCTCAAAATCAGATTAGTGCAATAATATAGATGTGAGAAGACAGTGGAGAAAGAGGGAGAAGTTAGCTCAAAAATGGGTAAATGATAATATCCAAAGTAAATATAAACTTATATGTACCCCTAAAATATCTGAAGAGTAATCATGTCACAACAGTTTCCCACAAATGCTTTGGTCTTTTTTTTTTTTACAAAAACCAATTTTAATTTATTTTTTAAGAAACAAACAGATAGAATGGCCTCGACATTTGTTAAATTTCAGTAGACATTTTAACAGGAGTAAAAGGTGACCTTTGCTATATGCTTTTTTTTCATTTATTTTTATTAGTTGGATGCTAATTACTGCTTTGGTCTTTGAATTTATTTATCACAAGCTATATTATTACCTACATAAAATATGTACTTTAAAGTATGTCTTATCAATGGATAAAGAAGATGTAGTATATATATGCAATGGACTATTACTCAGCCATAAAAAGTGTGAAATCATACCATTTGCCACAACATAGACAGACCTCAGTTCAGTTCAGTTCAGTCACTCAGTCGTGTCCGACTTTTTGCGACCCCATGACTCGCAGCACGCCAGACCTCCCTGTCCATCACCAACTCCTGGAGTTTACTCAAACTCATGTCCATCGAGTCGGTGATGCCATCCAGCCATCTCATCCTCTGTTGTCCCCCTTCTCCTCCTGCCCCCAATCCCTCCCAGCATTAGGGTCTTTTTCAATGAGTCAAGTCTTCACATGAGGTGGCCAAAGTATTGGAGTTTCAGCCTCAGCATCAGTCCTTCCAATGAACACCCAGGACTGATCTCCTTTAGGATGGACTGGTTAGGTCTCCTTGCAGTCCAAGGGACCCTCAAGAGTCTTCTCCAACACCACAATTCAAAAGCATCAATTTTTCGGTGCTCAGCTTTCTTCACAGTCCAACTTTCACATCCATACATGACCACTGGAAAAACCATAGCCTTGACTAGGCAGACCTTTGTTGGCAAAATAATGTCTCTGCTTTTTAATATGCTGTCTATGTTGGTCATAACTTTCCTTCCAAGGAGTAAGCGTCTTTTAATTTCATGGTTGCAATCACCATTTGCAGTGATTTTGGAGCCCCTAAAAATAAAGTCTGACACTGCTTCCACTGTTTCCCCATCTATTTCCCATGAAGTGATGGGACCAGATGCCATGATCATAGTTTTTTGAATGTTGAGCTTTAAGCCAACTTTTTCACTCTCCTCTTTCACTTTCATCAAGAGCCTTTTTAGTTCATCTTCACTTTCTGCTATAAGGGTGGTGTCATCTGCATACCTGAAGTTATTGATATTTCTCCCGGCAATCTTGATTCCAACTTGTGCTTCTTCCAGCCCAGCGTTTCTCATGATGTAGTCTGCATATAAGTTAAATAAGCAGGGTGACAATATACAGCCTTGACGTACTCCTTTTCCTATTTGGAACCAGTCTGTTGGTCCATGTCCAGTTCTAACTAGATATGATCATACTAAGGGAAGGAAGTCATAAAGAGAAAGACAAATACTATATGATGTCACTTATATGTGGAATCTAAAATATGACACAAATGAACACATTTATGAAACAGAAACAGACTCACAGATATGGAGAACAGACTTGTGGTTGCCAAGGAGGAGAGGAGGTGGGGGAGGAAAGGATTGGGATTTGGGGATTAGCAGATGTAAACTATTATATATAGAATGGATAATTACAAGGTCCTACTGTATAGCACAGGAAACTATATTCAATATCCTGTGATTAAACCATAATGGAAAAGAATACAAAAATGAATACATATATATGTATAACCAAACCACTTTGCTGTACAGAAATTAAAACTACACTGTAAGTCAACTATATTTCAATAAAAATTTTTAAAAAGTAATCATCTTAATAAGTTTTAAAAATTTCAACAAATCAAGTTAAACACTTTGATGCTTTGATTTTCAGAGTGTATGTATCAAATGGACAATTACATTAGGTATCTTTTTTTTTGTATCATTATTGCAAAGAAGATCCTGGTTTTAGGCACTGCAGCCACCACAACTGCCTCAGGAAGACCCGTGCGGCCCTAAGTCCTCATCTCAGTGAACGCTTAGCACTGGACACCGCGTGCCAGAACTTCCGCACGTCCTCCTCCAAAGCCAGAGCCACCATTGCCGCTTTTTCCAGAAAATGGATTCCGTGAAGCACCTACTCCCTCTCTCACTGTTCTCTTCCCAAGCCACCTCTCCTCCAGCAAATGGGACTGGTTGAGCCTGAGTCCCAGATTTGGGCTCTTGCTACAAGAGAAGCTGGGCAAGTGCAACTGGGGCTTATAAAATGGGGAGGTAGGACTCAGACTGTGGGGAATTCCTCAAACATAGGAGGGGTGACCAAAAGGTGGAAAGTGGCCACAGAAACCTCGGGATGAAAGGCAACAAAAATACAGAGCTCAAGTGACTGGCAGTGCCTGGGAAGTTCCCCCAGTCAAGGAACTGGGTGACGTACTGGTCTTCCCAGGGGGAGCTGGAGAGGAGACACTTGAGTGCTTCTTGCTGACATCATTCCTGGTGCTCCAGACTGTTCCAGATGGCAGGAAGTCCCTGCTCAGGCCTCTGGCTGGGCCTTTCTCCAAGAGCTGACCCTCAACTCCTGCACAGGGCAAGCTGCCAGACCAGCAGGGAGGCTCACCTATGCAGGCACAGCCCGTTCTCTGGAACAATTTGGAAATTTAACTGACACGCAGTGGGGAAAAGAACAGGTCTTCAAGGCTTTTTATTATGCATATGCTAATTATTAGACAGAGGGGAACATACAATTGAGTTATGAAACAACTAAATACAAATAAGAGTACCTGACAGAGAGCTTCTTTACTTGACGTTTTTTTACACAAGAATAAACAATGTGTTCTTTGTAGAGCTTAAAGAAAACAGGGTTCATTTCATTCTGTAAACTACAGTCTCTTGTTGTAACTAGACTAGTGCTTGTGTTTGCTGACATCTTGATTTATAAAAACCTGAACAAGTCCAATTTCAATAATTCTTTTTGTTCAAGCAATACCAGAAAAAGGGGGGAAAGATGGATGTCTGCCCCTCCCCCTCCTAAAATTGGCATATACAAAAGTTTTAGAATTCTCTTTGTTCAACTCTGGGTCAGATTTCATGAAAAAGTCATTGAAATTCCTCTTGCTCCCCATTCTTCCATGCATGTATGGAAGCTTGTGTTCTTAATGAGCACCCAGAAGCTTCCTTCTACAGAATGTTATCTTTCAAAGATGAAATTACCTGTTTCCCTCAACTCTTCTGTATCTTGTTTCTGTTTTATTAACACCCCCTTTCTCAACTGCAACAAACAATATGTGCTAATTAAACCACTGTTGAAAAAGTCAATCTAATGCCTAAAATGGGTGCCATGTGCTAAGAGTCAAAGTAGAACCTACAGCAGAGAAATAAAGGGTACCAGGTTCTGTTCTTTTTTTTAAAACTGAATTACTTTGGGTAAAATCAAGAGTAATTGTGCCTATGAAATGGGAAACAAGTGGTTCACCATGTATTCAGATTACTGAATTTGTGTGACATGTATTCAGATTACTGAATTTGTGTGACATGTTTAAGTATAGTTAACAAATAAAGATAATAATATATAAATGAAACAATTTGGAAAAAGTCTTGTGTAAACCATACTTTTCCATAAGATGTTACTCTTTTCACATCATATGATAAAAGTAACAAAAGAAAGGAATATTCAAAGTACAGTTTCTGGTGAGAGAAAGCAACCAAATTATCTAAAGAAAATGTCTCTAAATTAGATGCCAATATGTGATAACCACAGAGAAGTCCCCCTTCTTTAAGTAGCCACTAAATTCAAATACATAAATGACTATAAGGCAGTGCCCTTACCCATACTTATCTGTATAATTCACCGTCCTGGAATCATCCATGACTTCTACCATTAAAATAATAAACAATGGAGATTGCTTTAAAAATACACTTGTCAGTATGACACATCCACTTCTGGTAGATGTTCCATTTTCAAAAAAATAAACCAAGGAATTAAATTCAACTGCTTACCCAAGAATTCAACATACCAGAATCTACCAGATAAGTGATACTTTTTAGCAGCTTACCTACGGTCCCCCTCTTCTAAGTCAGTTCCTAAACCAAAGAAGTTGAATATTGCACAAGAATAAATACCCAGAATGCTGTGTTACAGCTTCATAGATAACTACTATCCTGGAGCTAAAAGGGCTCAGAAACATTCACGTTGCTATCGCCCATGGTGCACTGGCATGTTCCCATATGTCCATCACATGAGACAGACAATGGAGAAGTATGGTGACTGATATTTTCTGCTGTTCTGGTGTCTGGTGTCACAGATGACATTTTAGGCTTTGTCAACCAGAGTTATGGGCTTCCCTCATAGCTCAGTTGGTAAAGAATCTGCCTGCAATGCAGGAGACCTCAGTTCCATTCCTGGGTCGGGAAGATCCCCTGGAGAAGGAATAGGCTACCCACTCCATATTCTTGGGCTTCCCTTGTGGCTCAGCTGGTAAAGACTCCGCCTCCAATGTGGGAGACCTGAGTTCGATTCCTGGGTTGGGAAGATCCCCTGGAGAAGAGAAAGGCTGCCCTCTTCAGTATTCTGGCCTGGAGAATTCCATGGGGTTGCAAAGCGTCAGACACGACTGAGCGACTTTCACTTTCCCTTTCAATAAGAGTTATTATCTCAGCTTTTGACAATGGTAATATTAACTGTCAGCTAATAACTGGATCCAAACTTGCCTGAAAATCTGAGGATGCAATTTGCCCCCAATGGCACTGTTTCCAAATCAAACAGACCCCAATGGAAGCTCAGCTGTGACAATGACCTATCTTATCTAGCTTTTATTAAATGCCCAGCTTCCACTCTGCTCTCTTGATTGCATCTTTGTCTTGGCCACTACACTATTCTTCCACTAGAGAGAAGATCTAGAAAGAGAAAGCTAAAATTGTAATTTGTGAGCTATTCTTTATTACCAGTGTTGAGGAAAATAATTTGGATTGAAATGTTTTGCAAAAAAAATAAGTAAATAAGGTTTGAAGATTATCTATGGGTTTGAATCCTTGTTCCTATTATAAAACCAAGTTAATTAAGAAATAATATGGTATTTTTACATACAGTTATGAAGAAAAGCCTTATTATTTCTAAAGTGATTTCATGTCATCATCTCATTAGAAACTGCAGAAATTCCTGTGAAATATTTTAAGCAGGTTTTATGTTTGTTTTAATATTACCACTAAGTGTTAGTTGCTCTGTCATGTCTAACTCTTTGCAATCCCATAGACTGTAGCCCACCAGGCTCCTCTGTCCATGGGATTCTCCAGGCAAGGATACCGGAGTGGGTTGCCATGCCCTCCTCCAGGGGATCTTCCCAATCCAGGGGTTGAACCCAGGTCTCCTGCATTACAGGTGGATTCTTTATCATCTGAGGCACCAGGGAAGACATATAACCAGTTAAGCACTCCATTTTGCAGAAACTGAGGATGAAATGTTGAGGGTTGCTCAGGAATCTCCAGTTAACAGTGATAAAATTGAGACTAGATACCAGCTTTTCTGACTTATGATCCAAGGTGCTTTCTATGGTCATTAGCTCTGTTTTCTGGGTAATCACCTAGTTCTTAGCTGGAAGGGTCTTACACACAGTGTTCCACTTCATTAACTACTGGGTTCCAAAAATGTAGTTGTAGAACCTAGAATGCACTGTCCTAGCAGAAAAACAATGCCTTTATCTCTATGTCAACTCACAAGAACCTATGCCTGAGTCACAAAAGCTAAATATATTACTTTTAGACAAAATACTTTTCACAGAAGAGTATTCTCTCAAGAAAGTTTCAGGAAGAAATTCCAAGGTCAAACAAGTTTGGGAAACCCTGCATATCATATCATATCCCACTCAGAGAGTTCATAATGTACATTTGCATATTAAAGGCTTTAAGAAGTTCTGCAGGAAAGAAAACTGCTTAAAATTGTTCCATTGAGAATTCATCAACCTTCTTTGACTTTGAAACCCTTTTATTGAGTAACAGATATTAACACCCAAAACGAGCTCCCCAAAACACATTCTGAAAATTACTGCTATAGGAAAAGATGTTGAGTTGCCATGTGCAATGTTAAGAGCATCTCTACTGCTCTGAGATTGGATGCTACCCTCAAAGTAAGACAGATACTGGTGATGATTCCTGTGAAATCAGTCTGGGCTTAAAATCAGTGATGGATGCTGGGACACAGAGCAGAGTCAGCCACTGAAGGATAAGGAACAGAACAGTAAAGGATGGGAATGATCCCTGGGAACACTGAAACGAGACCAGGATGATGGGGCTGGGGGCACCAGAATGGTGCATATAATAAGAGAGCAGCTAACTTGGGGATTTTTCCTGCCTGCCTCTCTGTTATTCCTCAAATTCTGCTACTGTGGACACTCCCGTAGCCAAACAAACCAAGAGTAGGAAGCAGGGATAAAGCTGGGAGAAGAAGGGGTAGACACAAGCATTAGAGACTCTCCTTATCTATTGATTAGTAACCTTAATTCTCTTTGGCCATATTGATTAACACACTCACAGGTGGGATTAGAACACTTTTGGGGGCTATTATTCTGCTCACCACAGCATCCTAGCAGTCAGGCTCTTCCATGATTTTGTTCCTCGCCCCACTTCCCTTCGTTCCAAGCACCTCTGACCCTCATTGTTGTGTATAATGAAATTTTACTGAAGATTTGTGGATCATGAAGGGTGATCATAGTACAGTATAATATAGAAAAGTACTTAAAATCAAATACAAAATGTCTTTGCTTCTAAAGTTTTGGCTACCAGGAATTTCTTTTTAGCCACTTCCCCCTCTGGTCTGCTCATTCTCCCCATCTCCAGGTATCTTTCTTTCCCCTATTCTCTCTTTTCCAAGTGCTTGGCCTCTCAAAACATCTTCCTCCCAATTCTCACTAGAAACAGAAAATTCCCCTTACTTTATTATTTAAAGCAAATCAGCTTGTTTTCTCTCAGTCTTCTCCATTCGGGATGTGTCCTGGGCCTTCCCTTTCATTACCAAAAAGATCCATCAGCGTCTTCAGAGACAAATTCTGAGTCCAATGTTCATTTTATTTCTTTTTAATAATAATCATTTTCTTCTCCTTACATGCTATCAGAGAAGGCATTAATGCCAATTTTAGAAAGAACATTCCCTTTCCATTACAGGTGGGTGACCTTCTACAATGCAGGGACTAATTGGACAGTGGTTTACAAAGAACTGAAACCAGCTGGCATGCTGTCCCCTGGGATGGTGAAACCGACCTGACTCTGGGGCTCAGGAGACCTGGCTACCGATTCTGGTTGTGCTTTAAACGGCCTGGTGACTTTGGGCAAAGCCACTGTCTCTCTGAGTCACCATTTTGTCAAGGGTAAAACAGAAACATTGAATTAGATTTTCTCTGGCTTCCAAAATACTTGGCACTTTTTTGGTGTAGACAGAGCATGTGGCTCTTGGAGAAATCAACTCTAAATGATCTGGTAATGTTCAGCCAGTGGGTCACTCCTCAAAATTTAAAGGATTTTGATAAAATGATGAAGCTGGAATTGTATATTAAAAACATTCTTTCCATTCATCTGCTGATGGGCATCTAGGTTGCTTCCATGTCCTGGCTATTATAAACAGTGCTGCGATGAACATCGGGGTGCACGTGTCTCTTTCAGATCTGGTTTCCTCAGTGTGTATGCCCAGAAGTGGGATTGCTGGGTCATATGGCAGTTCTATTTCCAGTTTTTTAAGAAATCTCCACACTGTTTTCCATAGTGGCTGTACTAGTTTGCATTCCCACCAACAGTGTAAGAGGGTTCCCTTTTCTCCACACCCTCTCCAGCATTTATTGCTTGTAGACTTTTGGATAGCAGCCATCCTGACTGGCGTGTAATGGTACCTCATTGTGGTTTTGATTTGCATTTCTCTAATAATGAGTGATGTTGAGCATCTTTTCATGTGTTTGTTAGCCATCTGTATGTCTTCTTTGGAGAAATGTCTGTTTAGTTCTTTGGCCCATTTTTTGATTGGGTCATTTATTTTTCTGGAATTGAGCTGCAGGAGTTGCTTGTATATTTTTGAGATTAATCCTTTGTCTGTTTCTTCATTTGCTATTATTTTCTCCCAATCTGAGGGCAGATGAATGGATAAGGAAGCTGTGGTACATATACACCATGGAATATTACTCAGCCGTTAAAAAGAATTCATTTGAATCAGTCCTGATGAGATGGATGAAACTGGAGCCCATTATACAGAGTGAAGTAAGCCAGAAAGATAAAGAACATTACAGCATACTAACACATATATATGGAATTTAGAAAGATGGTAACGATAACCCTATATGCAAAACAGAAAAAGAGACACAGAAATACAGAACAGACTTTTGAACTCTGTGGGAGAAGGTGAGGGTGGGATATTTCAAAAGAACAGCATGTATACTATCTATGGTGAAACAGATCACCAGCCCAGGTGGGATGCATGAGACAAGCGCTCGGGCCTGGTGCACTGGGAAGACCCAGAGGAATCGGGTGGAGAGGGAGGTGGGAGGGGGGATCGGGATGGGGAATACGTGTAAATCTATGGCTGATTCATATCAATGTATGACAAAACCCACTGAAATGTTGTGAAGTAATTAGCCTCCAACTAATAAAAAAAAAAAAAAAAAATTCTTTCTAGTGCCTCAGGGGTCACTGATCACAGTGTAAATACCTCATTGAATTAGTGGAGTTTATGTTTGTAGCCTGGGGGGTTTATTTGACATAATAAGCAGTTAGAAGCAAACCAGTGTCACAGGAGCTTTGGGGACTCCCAGAAACTCTGCTACTGTCCTAGCTGGCTTACTCTCCTGGGATTACATTCAATTTAGGGACCCTGGGCTTTTTCTTTTCTCTTTGAATGGGCTGTTGGGATGGTAGCCAAACTGCAGAAGCCACAGTGATGGACTAAAAAGAAAAATTTGACAAGACCAGTGTCTTTTGAGAAAGATTAATCTAACAGTTAGGTATGGGATGAAATGAAACAGTGGGCGCTAGGCAGCAGGAAAACCAATTAGGAGACAGTTGTAAAAGTACAGGCATAATAAAAATGTAACTGGATACTGGATGGGACCTTTCCTGTTGTCTCAGAGTTTCCGCCAAAGCACCCTGGCCAAGGACAATGGGCAGTAGGAGGCCACACACTGTAAAGACAGTTGCTAAACTCATCCAGCCTGGACTTGCTAACTGGTTCTTTGAGTGTCCATTCAATTAATGCTCCCCTCCTACATAAGAGAAATTAGTGAATCATTATGAGAAGAATCTGGGGTAGAAGTGGAAAGGCCTACGATTCGTCTCTCTTCTCAAATTTGCATGTGTGTTGCAGTTTGGGGAAAAGAGAGACTGATGCCTACTTCTCACCTAGAGGTGGACAGGGGCAGAGAGAATAGCCATTGGAGAGCTGGCTTCTAAAATGTGATGGGAAAGGGGGCTAAATTTCCCATAAGCCAAATAGCATGGGAGGTAGCTGGGGTCCATGGCAGCACGCTGAGCCCAAGCATCACTTTCTTGGGAGACCAGAGCAGAGTTTGACATTCTTGACTACAGAGGGCTGGAAGGATGAGAAGCCAGAAACACCCATGAAAACTTTTCTTAAAGTAAAGGGCCAGCTTTGGAAGTTACTGTGACTGAGGCCATTTGAGAGAATCGTCATGAGAGAATCAAGGAAGAAGTACAAGGAGGAGCAGCTACCATCCCTTCTGGTTGCCTCCAGCCCTTCCACCCCCACCAGCATGAAACAGCCATAAACGGGTGACAGAAGCAAAGAGAGCCAAGGAATAGACTCGGTGTTGCCCCCTCCACGGATCTGTGGGCCCACTGGCAGGCCTGAGCTGGGAGGAGGGAAGAAGCTTTAAGCTAGATGGCAAATGACAGTTTTGCTTTAGATTGGACTAGACTTTTTACATTTTGAAAATGAGACTGTTGTCTAATATCCTAAAGTAACAGGAAAGTACACAGAATCTGTCCGAAGTGTCACCCAGGGGCAGGAAAGGGAGATAAGACAGAACATGTTTAAAGGCAATGAAATTTAAAAATAAAGCTATTTCCTGTTTGTACCTCATATAGCCCAGATCCTATAATTCACTGGTATGACAATAATAATAAAAAACCAGGACCACAGAGGCAACAATAATAATAACTATTGTTAAGTATCGGCCACAATGTGCCTGACTGCGTTAGATGTTAAAAATACATTATTTCATTGAATCCTTACATCAGATCTCAAGAGGTAGACACCCTTAAATTTGGCCCCATTTAACAGATGTTAAATTGCACAATTGCACTCATCTCACACGCTAGTAAAGTAATGCTCAAATTCTCCAAGCCAGACTTCAGCAATACGTGAACCATGAACTTCCAGATGTTCAAGCTGGTTTTAGAAAAGGCAGAGGAGCCAGAGATCAAATTGCCAACATCTGCCGGAACATCGAAAAAGCAAGAGAGTTCCAGAAAAACAACTACTTCTGCTTTATTGACTATGCCAAAGCCTTCGACTGTGTGGATCACAATAAACTGTGGAAAATTCTTCAAGAGATGGGAATACCAGGCCACCTGACCTGCCTCTTGAGAAATCTGTACGCAGGTCAGGAAGCAACAGTTAGAACTGGACATGGAACAACAGACTGGTTCCAAATCGGGAAAGGAGTACATCAAGGCTGTATATTGTCACCCTGCTTATTTAACTTCTATGCAGAGTACATCATGAGAAACGCTGGGCTGGAAGAAGCACAAGCTGGAATCAAGATTGCCAGGAGAAATATCAATAACCTCAGATATGCAGATGACACCACCCTTATGGCAGAAAGTGAAGGTGAACTAAAAAGCCTCTTGATGAAAGTGAAAGAGGAGAGTGAAAAAGTTGGCTTAAAGCTCAACATTCAGAAAACTAAGATCATGGCATCTGGTCCCATCACCTCATGGGAAATAGATGGGGAGACAGTGGAAACAGTGTCAGACTTTATTTTTTTGGGCTCCAAAATCACTGCAGATGGTGACTGCAGCCATGAAATTAAAAGACACTTACTTCTTGGAAGGGAATTTATGACCAACCTAGATAGCATATTAAAAAGCAGAGACATTACTTTGCCAACAAAGGTACATCTGGTCCAGGCAATGGTTCTTCCAGTGTTCAGGTATGGATGTGAGAGTTGGACTATAAAGAAAGCTGAGCACCAAAAAATTGATGCTTTTGAACTGCGGTATTGGAGAAGACTCTTGAGAGTCCCTTGGACTGCAAGGGGATCCAACCAGTCTATCCTAAAGGAGATCAGTCCTGGGTGTTCACTGGAAGGACTGATGCTGAAGCTGAAACTCCAGTACTTTGGCCACCTCATGCGAAGAGTTGACTCATTGGAAAAGACCCTGATGCTGGGAGGGATTGGGGGCAGGAGGAAAAGGGGATGACAGAGGATGAGACGGTTGGATGGCATCACCAACTCAATGGACATGGGTTTGGGTGGACTCCAGCAGTTGGTGATGGACAGAGAGGCCTGATGTGCTGCAATTCGTGGGGTCACAAAGAGTCGCACAAGACTGAGTGACTGAACTGAACTGAACAGATGTTAAAAGTGAAACTTTGAGAGGTTAAGTAATATGCTGCAAAATGCAGGTAATAAGTAGCTGACTTTAGACTCCACAGCTAATTTCATGCTAGAATAGGGTGACGGTTATAGAAGCTGAAAGAATTAAGTAAGGAATGAATAAAATAATCTATGTTTATTATTCTAATTGAAGAATTGATGACATACTTGATAAAAAGCCATGATAAAATTTTTGTCCATTGATAGTACTCCAGTTATCATACAGCCCACAGATATTCACTATTTGTTGTTAAGGATGAAATTAGTAAATGTATACTTTACTTGTTTTTGGTGGGTTTCGTTTTGTTGTTTGGTTTTGTATTTTAAAGAAGTGTTGCCTGGTCATTTTGAAATTAGTTCTCTGGAATACAACCAATATCTTAATTAGTCATTTATACCATGGAGATGTTTTACTAGCTTAGGATATTTGATGGAAATAATCTAGTGCATGTTCATTGGTTTAGTGATGATGTAGCCGCTGAAACAGTCACCAAAATTCAATAATGGCTTCGATACTCTTCACTCCTTGAAGCAAGGATCTTGTCTTACTCTAAACCTCATATTCATGAGAAAAGTATCTGGCACATTGTAGATAATCCTTAATGGAGAATCTTTTTATTGAGCACCTACTAGGTTTCAGGCACTGAAGTGAGTGCTACATGCGTGAGACAGAGCAAACCTCTTCATAGTGTTTGTTCACAACCCTAGCTACATCCGTACTGCTGTCTAAAGAGAATGCTGGCTTTGCCCACAGCTTCTAGTCTCTGCACTCTGAGAGGAAGCAAAGACTCTTGCCTGATTCCAGGACATTTGTGATACTGAATTAACAGAGTGGGAGCCAGAGAAACAGAACTAATGAGGTGGGAGGAAGAGGGAGAGAAAGAAAGGATAGCCCTATGAAGGCAAGACTTTGGGGAGGAGAGTGGGGAATTTATTTTAGGGAATGCCATTGTAGATGACAAATAGGACCTCCTTCATTGTGCTCTGAGAAACCCAAGTAAAGGATATCATTTGCTTCTAACTGCTCCTAGCTTCTATTTCTTCTCCAAGATAGGAACATGGGGGCTCAGATCACATGTGTATTATTTCTAGTCCTTAAAACACTCTGCCAATGGAGATATTAATATCTTTAATTTCCAGGCAAAGAAAGAGCCTTTAAGCAGATAAACCATTCTCTCAGGCGGTACAACTAAGGCCAGGATTTGAACCCAGCTCTGGTGGGCCTGAAGCCTGCCCTCTTTCCAGAAGCCACAATACGTCCCCATCACCATCTGTTGAGCTGTGCTGAATCAAAGGGCTTCCTTTGTGAGCGACCTCTATTTATTCTGGTATCACACATAAATGGGAAAGGCTTATTTCTGATATTTGAATCAGAGGAGAAAAGCTTAACTCCTAGCCTGGAAACCAGGCCTGCTTGCTGTACTAAGCTTGCCTGTGGGCTTGATGGTTCCTTTTGAAGTCCAATCACTTTGCACTCAGGAAATGGCATTGTTTACCCCAAAGATTCAGCTAAAATTGCTCTGTGGCCATTCCTGTTTCTGGAAATCAATTTTCTGACTAGGTGGCTGCCTGATGCCAAAAGTGAGGAGTAAAATGTTACTTCAAACAGCCAACCAAGTTACCCTAGACCTTTCAATGACCAGGTAGTAAACAAAATTAGTTACCTTTGTTTTCGCAGATTATAATTTTAAATGGCTTGAAGCAATAAGCTAATCATCTGTTGCCATAGAAACCATTATAAAATTTCTTATAAATACCTCAGAACTAGGACTACCTACCCTTATAGAAATGGATAGTAAATGCAATGGACCTGCAAGGAAATAAATGACTGCTTGACAGAAAATAATACAGCCCATTAAAAGAAATCTCTTTATGATCCAAGTTCTAATGGACAAGCTGAGTGTATGAACAAGTAGGGAAAAAAGGATCTGAAAGTAGTAGGAGGTGGTTTTGGAATAGTCTGCAGATACCATTTTCCAAAATTGAATAAATTTTCTCACTTGTTGAGGAAGCATTCCAATGAGGGGTTAACAGTAGACTGATTTCTTCTACATTCAGGGAGTACCTGCCGTGGAGTCATTATAGACCAGACAGGAGTTGTATAAAAATGACTTGACAAAAAGAAATAGTCAGTCTGCTATGCCAAAATTCAAAGCATTCTTCTTCAAGGTGAATCATATTCCCTTCCAAAATGTCAAGTAGATTTAGTCATTTTAATCTTTTTATTGGATTAAAACTTGATACCTTTATAATAGCTAAAGGAAATGACTGGAATATAAGGCTCCACCTCTAATAAACTGTGATAAATTGTGTAATCTTGGGCAAGTTGCTTGGCCTCTCTAAGCCTTCCCCATCTCTAAATTGAAGGTGGTGCTTTATTAATAGCAGAATTAACTAAAATGATCCACACAAAGGACTCAACACTGTCTTCAGCACTTTAGTGAGCAGCCAATAATAAATGTTAGAAATGACTATTTGTCATAAGGAATAATAAAAATAATAACTGATAATAAGTTTTCTGAAGTCATCGACATATACTGTTGGTTTTTACATTCTGCCTTCCCCTTGAACCCATGGACAGTACCTGATCTTAAATAATTGAAAAGTGTGCCGAGGAATAAAGAAAACATAGATCTTAAAAACAGAGTCAATGCAATCTCTGCATAGCTCTGACCACTCTGGGACTGGTGAATCCAGAAGTTTGCGTGTACCATGGGTGTCCTTCTTGAAGTATTTCCTCCTGATGCTTGAAAAGAAAGTCTGTTTTCATAAGACCTTGGGTGTGATTTCCAGTGGGAAAAAGGCTGAAGAAATTTGGCTTCCTTTCCAAGTGTCTTTGCGCTTTTCCCAATTGCACAGAACCTCCAAGCTTCTCCAGATTACCTCGTTTCAATGACATCCAATCTTTCAACGGGAATGTAATAATTCCACAGAGAACTTAGCATTTCTGACAGCCTACCTCCCACTGTCCTCAGTGCTTCATAAATTATGCTGCTTCTGAGTATGAGCCGGGCAGCACCATTTTCCCGGCCCCTTGTGATTCATGGTTTCTCTTAACTATGTCAGTGCCTCATCAGCAGAGCTGCTCCTTTTGGACAGAAAGTGATGTGATCTGCTTCCTGGAGGGCAGCTTGCTAATTATGCACTCATTTTATATACTGATGATTCTTTTTTTTTTTTTTTTTTACAATTTCAAGGTAACTAATAACTATTAACTTTAGGAATTACTTCCAAACTCAGAAAACATTACCATTTAATTAACAATCTGCTCTCTGTAATACACTGTGACCTGAGAAGTCTCTCTAATGATAATACGCTGCTATCATTAAAATGAACTAACAAACCAGAAGAATGGTGCTGTTCAGGTCAGATATGGAGAGACTATAATTAAAAGAAAGTGAAACTAAAAACAAGTATCAGACCAAAAGATCAACACAGTGTGGTTGGCCACCGGTCCAGCTTCCCTGTTTTGCACTGCCCGACAGCTCCCTCCTGACCTGCGGCTCCCCAGAATGTCCAAATGTGGGTCTCCATTGAGCACAGGACTGAACCAATTTGTCTGACAGTTTAATAAGGGCGGCTCAAAGGAAATAGGAAGAAAAGTTCCTGAAAATGACTTGCTTCTAGAGCACCTTCTCATGTATCCCCTATTTTTACATGTAAGAATTAAAATCCAGTCCTATCTTTCCCTAGCTTCTAGGAACTCACAGGCATCTTTCCAGCCACACTGGTTCTTCTGACTTAGGAAACTTAGCTCAAGGGGATGTGATGGAAGTCGATATGTAGAGGCCTACCTAGCATTTCCCTTAATCCCCTCCCTACGCCCTCAAACTCCCATCTACTCAGAAAGGGTTCTGCCATTGTGAGGGTGCTTCTTTGAGCTTAGGGAATGCAGAATTAGGAGAAAGGGGATTGGAGGAGAAGAAAAAAAAATGTGCATGGGATATGGCTAGGAAAAATGATCTAGAGGTTTAGAGAAGGAAATTCTCAAAAAACTACAGGATGAAGCCAGGGTGTTAGTTGCTCAGCTGTTGTCCGACTCTTCCACCCCATAGACTGTAGCCTGCCAGGCTCCTCTATCCATGGAATTCTCCAGGCAAGAACACTGGATTGAGTTGCCATGCCCTCCTCCAGAGGATGAAGCCAACAGGAAAGCAAAAGGAGATTTAAAACAAATACTTTGTGGATTATGTATTGACAGCACAGGGTTTGAGAGAGGCAAGTATTTTAATTATTTTGAGATGACATTTTAGTTGGTGGGCCATGTTTCTTGGGTAATGTGGTGACCCTGAGATTGGATTTCCTGAATTTCAGCCTTGTAGAATTTCTACGAGTATGTAATGCAGCTTTAATGAATGTTAATACAGGCAAACTGATGGTACTACTCAGTTCAGTTCAGTCGCTCAGTCGTGTCTGACTCTTTGCGACCCCATGGACTGCAGCACACCAGGCCTCCCTGTCCATCACCAACTCCCGGAGTTTACTCAAACTCATGTCCGTTGAGTCGGTGATGCCATCCAACCATCTCATCCTCTGTCGTCCACTTCTCCTCCTGCCTTCAATCTCTCCCAGCATCAGGGTTTTTTCAAATGAGTCAGTTCTTCACATCAGGTGGCCAAAGTATTGGAGTTTCAGCTTCAACATCAGTCCTTCCAATGAATATTCAGGACTGATTTCCTTTAGGATGGACTGGTTGGATCTCCTTGCAGTCCAAGGGACTCTCAAGAATCTTCTCCAACATCACAGTTCAAAAGCATCAATTCTTCAGTGTTCAGCTTTCTTTATAGTCCAACTCTCACATCCATACCTGACCACTGGAAAAACCATTGCCTTGACTAGGACCTTTGTTGGCAAAGTAATGTCTCTGCTTTTTAATATGCTGTCTAGGTTGGTCATAACTTTCCTTCCAAGGAGTAGGTGTATTTTAATTTCATGGCTGCAGTCAACATCTGCAGTGATTTTGGAGCCCCCCAAAATAAAACTGCCACTGTTTCCACTGTTTCCCCATCTATTTGCCATGAAGTGATGGGACTGGATGCCATGATCTTAATTTTCTTAATGTTGAGCTTTAAGCCAACTTTTTCACTCTCCTCTTTTATGTTCATCAAGAGGCTCTTTAGTTCTTCTTCACTTTCTGCCATAAGGGTGGTGTCATCTGCATATCTGAGGTTATTGATATTTCTCCTGGCAATCTTGATTCCAGCTTGTGCTTCTTCCAGCCAGGCATTTCTCATGATGTACTCTGCATATAAGTTATATATATAAATAAGCAGGGTGACAATATATAGACTTGACATACTCGTTTTCCTATTTGGAACCAGTCTGTTGTTCCATGTCCAGTTCTAACTGTCATTTCCTGACCTGCATACAGATTTCTCAAAAGGCAGGTCAGGTGGTCTGGTATCCCCATCTCTTGAAGAATTTTCCACAGTTTATTGTGATCCACACAGGTGAAGGCTTTGGCATAGTCAATAAAGCAGAATTAGATGTTTTTCTGGAACTCTCTTGCTTTTTTGATGATCCAGTGGATGTTGGCAATTTGATCTCTGGTTTCTCTGCCTTTTCTAAATCCAGCTTGAACATTTAGAAGTTCACAGTTCACATACTGTTAAAGCCTGGCTTGGAGAATTTTGAGCGTTACTTTACTAGCATGTGACATGAGTCCAATACTGTGCTAGTTTGAGCATTCTTTGGCATTGCCTTTCTTTGGGATTGGAATGAAAACAGACCTTTTCCAGTCCTGTGGCCACTGCTGAGTTTTCCAAATTTGCTGACATACTGAGTGCAGCACTTTCACAGCATCATCTTTCAGGATTTGAAATAGCTCAACTGGAATTCCATCACCTCCACTAGCTTTGTCCATATTGATGCTTCCTGAGGCCCACCTGACTTCATATTCCAGGATGTCTGGTTCTAGGTGAGTGATGACACCATTACGATTATCTGGGTCATGAAGATCTTTTTTGTATAGCTCTTCTGTGTATTCTTGCCACCTCTTCTTAATATCTTCTGCTTCTGTTAGGTCCATACCATTTCTGTCCTTTATAGAACCCATCTTTGCCTGAAATGTTCCCTTGATATCTCTAATTTTCTTGAAGAGATCTCTAGTCTTTCCCATTCTATTGTTTTCCTCTATTTCTTTGCACTGATCACTGAGCAAGGCTTTCTTATCTCTCCTTGCTATTCTTTGGAACTCTACTTTCAAATGGGTATATCTTTTCTTTTCTCCTTTGCTTTTGGCTTCTCTTCTTTTCACAGCTATTTGTAAGGCCTCTTCAGACAGCCATTTTGCCTTTTTGCATTTCTTTTCAATGGGGATGATCTTGGTCCCTGCCTCCTGTACAATGTTACAAACCTCTGTCCATAGTTCTTCAGGAACTGTATCAGATCTAGTCCCTCAAATCTATTTCTTACTTCCACTGTATGACCTTTTAAAAAGTCAACAGTAAGACAGCCTCAACTCTCAAATGGGTGAATAGAACTGAAGACTAAAACTAGTTTCCATATAAGCCAGAAGCAGTAGAGCCCACCTGACTTCTGAAGCTCACAGAAAAGAACCTCAGAGTCAACACTAGTACAGACTCCCTGAAGGACCCCAGCCTCATGATAAGGCTCCTCCATCCTATTGCACAAGCTCCATCTTGAGTCTCTCTCCTTATAAGGTTTTAAGAGATCCAAAGCTTACGTAGGGAATAAATATGTGGAGACTGTGCTCCCTTAAAGAAAAAGGTTTAGAAAAAGGTACAGGTCAGAATGCTAAAAACCACTATGGGTTAAGTAGGGTTTTTCTCTGTGGGCCTAAATTGATAACCTGTCATTTGAATATTAGCTATATGGGGGAAATGTGTTCTGATTTCCAAACAATGAAAGTGTATAGGGATTTTAGAAATACAATTCAATGGAAGGTTCCCTTTTAATGCTCCTTGAGTTATAGTGGTGTTAGTTAATTTTTAAAGGACAGTTTCCCCATTTATATTTTAAAATATGTATATAGGTATGCATAAAAACAAGATATTGAAGATTCACCGAGATGCTAATAATAATTATCTATAGATGGTAATATTATAATTGATACTTTCTTCTCTACATATTTTCCAAAATGAGAAAACTATGAGGATTTTCCATTTCTTAACAGAGCAAATAGGATTGAAAAATGAAATTTAATATAAGATTAAAAAACTTTGTAAATATTTAGGTATAATTTCACAATAAAAGAATTATAAGATTTCTGTGCTGAAAAAATATACAGTATTGCTGAGAGGTTTGAAGAAAAAAAAACAAAGCACCTAAATAGAGATAAACATGACCATGGGTTGATATACTCAATATTGTCAAAATGTCAATTCTCTCCAAAGTGTTCTATAAAGTCATCGCTAGCTAAATCAAAATCTTGAGAGGTGTTTTTGTAGAAACTGATTCTAATAATACATGTGGAAAAACAAAGCAGCTAGAATAGCAAAAGCAATTTTTTGGGGGAAAAAAGAACAAAGTTGGAAGACTTAATCCTAGTCTACCTAATTTCAATATATAAAGCAATAATCAAATGAAATAGTATTGACAAAAGGATAGGCAGATAAATCAATGAAACAAAATAGAGAAGTCTGGAAATAGACTCATTTGTAGGGTAAAAAGACTTTCAACAAAGGTGACAGAAAGATTCAGTGGGGTTGGAAGGATGGTTTTATTCAGTAATCGGTTCTGTGAGAACTGGATAACCATCTGTGCAAAAACAGTTCAAACACAAAACATTAGCTTAAGATGTATCCATAGACTTAAATACAAAAGCTAAAACTATAACGCATTTAAGAGGAACTAGGAGAAATTCTTTATGATGAAGAATGGGCAATGATTTTTTCGACCAGACAAAGTCCTAATCATAAACGAGAATATTGATAAACTGGACTTTTATCAAAGTCAAAACACTCTGCTCATCAAGAGACACTGTTAAGAAAATAAGTAAGCAGTCTAAAGAGTGGGAGAAAATATTCATAACACATAGATTAGGCAAAACACTTACATCCAAAATACGTAAAGTACATCTATAACTTAATGATTAAAAGACAAGCATACTTTAAAAATGGGCAGAAGACTTGGAAATGCCATGAAGGATGACATAAATAGCCAATAAGTGCATTAAAATATGTTCAATTCATTAATCATCAGGGAAATGCCAATTAAATCACTGATAAGCCACCATGCATCCACTAAAATGACTTAAAAATCTAAAAGATTGATAACATCCAATATTGGCAAGAGTGTGTAGTAGCAAGAATTCTCATAATTGCTGGTGAGTATAGTATATGGAATGGGACAATCTCTCTGAAAATTTGCCTTACTTCTTATAAAGTTAAATGCATATTTACTCTATGATCTAGCAGTCCCACTCATAAGCATTTACCCAAGAGAAAAATTTTTAAATGTGTTCAGAAAAGACTTGTGCCATATTCGTAGCAGATTTATTCATCATAGCCAAAAAGCTGGAAACAACTCAGTTAGGAGGCTGTTCCTTGTCAGACCCCTACCTACCTGTCTATTATCATCTTATATGAATCATCTTACCCCTCCCACCCTTTCACTTATGCTCTCAGAACACAACGCTCCCTCCCCTGTTCATGCCTCTAAAATGGACAGGGAAGCCTGGTGTGCTGCACTCCACGGGGTTGCAAAGATTTAGATACGACTTAGTGGCTAAACAGCAACAACAATCGCCCAGAATCCCCTCTTCCACTACTCCTGTTCTCCTAGGATCAGCCTGTATTCTCTGAGTTGCCTTCCTTCACTCCTCTGTAATCTTGCTTGCTTTCCCTTAGGAACCTGGAATGATCATGCTGCATTATAATTTTTTATGTGCATGCTCATCTTCCCTACAAGTTCGTAAACTTCTATCTTCATGTATCTCTTGCACCTAGCATTGCATCTAGCATACAGTACATATTAAAAGAACATTGAAGTATATGATAGAATCTAACTTATGCTGCATTAAATAACTGAAATATACACTTATCATTTACCTTTCTTTCCAAATGCAAGTAAGTTTCATAATAAGGATTGCCAATTGAATACTCTCTCTGGTATGACCCTCTATACCTTAAGCAGTGCCTGAGGAACATTAGTCAGCATTTGTACTGTGCCAGTTACTACAAGTTCTCATTGAATTTTACCTGTTGCTCTTAGCCCTTTCAATTCTTTGATGATTTACACACTAGTGGAGGATTCTTAAGTAGATGATCCTCTGAAAAGAGTGCTTTTTACTTTTTAATAGTGGCCTTGGCATGTAGGTTCTTAGTCACTTATAATCTACATATATCCAGAGGAAATATTACCTTTTAATAGTACTTTCCTAGAGATGGTTTCTTTGTTGTAGAGGGCTGTGCAATGTATTGCGTGATATTTAGTAACATCCATAGCTTCTACTCACTAGAAGCCAGGACTGCCAAATTACAGCTACCAAAATTGTCTCCAGGCATTGCCAAATGTTCCTTGAGACCTACCCTCACCCCTAGTTGAGAAGTGTCCCTGGAATTAGAGAGACCTTGATTGCCATTTAAGCTCTATTGCCAAGGGATCCAGGTTAGGCTATTACTTCTCTAAACTTCTTAATCTATAAAATGTGAATTGTAGGTAAATTCATGAAATAATTTCAATGGACCAAATGATTACTGGTTGTCTTTAATTGAAAGCAAGGCATATGCATCTGACATACCCTTCTCAGTTGTCTGATTCTCTGGAATCTCTCACTTTTTGTTGTCTTTGAGCTACTGTAAACTATGACTTGGGCTTCCCTGCTAGCTCAGTTGGTAAAGAATCCGCCTGCAATGCAGGAGACCCCAGTTTGATTCCTGGGGTGAGAAGATACCCTGGAGAAGGGATAGGCTACCCACCCTGGTATTCTTGGGCTTCCCTTGTGGCTCAGCTGGTAAAGAATCCGCCTGCAATGCGGGAGACCTGGGTTTGATCTCTGGGTTGGCAAGATCCCCTGGAGAAGGGAAAGGCTACCCACTCCAGTATTCTGGCCTGGAGAATCCCATGGACTATATAGTCCATGGGGTCTCAGAGAGTCAGACATGACTGAGCGACCTTCACTTTCACTTTCAAACTATGACTTGTAGGAAATTAATAAAAAGGTAATTCTTGATGATAAAAGCCCAAACTGTATCTGGCCATGCGATCAATTACAATACAAATCAATTACAATCAATTACAATATGTGGCTATTAGCCCATTTTTCCTGTTTTTGCATTTGTTTTAAAATTTATCTCAACATACATTATTTGACCACATATGTGTGGTGGGTTACCCAGGTAGTACAGTAGTAAAAAATCAGCCTGCAAATGCGGGAGATGTGGGTTCCATTCCTGGGTCAGGAAGATCCCTTGGAGGAGGAAATGGCAACACACTCCATTATTCTTTTTATTTATTTTTTTTTTTTTCCATTATTCTTGCCTGGGAAATCCCATGGACTAAGGAGCCTGGCAGGCTACAGACCATGGGGTCACAGAGGCAGACACTACTGAGTGAGCACACACACACACACACACATATGTGTGATATTGTGAATTTTCTTTGAATCCACTGTAACATCTTAGTGATTATTTTTTTAAGTAACGAATTAAATGAAACCTCTGACTTGTGTTAAAAGAAAAAAGAGGTGATTGCTTCTACTGTGATTCACTCGTTCTTTAGGAGATGAAAACATGAGACACTTGCCTAAAAACCTTCGAGAGGAAAGGTTTTCAAAATGCAAACTACTCAAGACAAATCACTCCTTACTTGATTCCTTACAATGCCTATAATTTTTGTATGCATTAATCAAGGGGAATAAAGTGAGTGCTTTGGAAGAAATGGCACTGTCTACAATGCTACTTAGATTCTCTAAATTCCTTGTTTTTGTTGTAGACATCTACTAGTTCAAATGTCAATCCATGCTATATAACACCTAACCCAGTTGGTGACAATATCTGGAAAATTATCCCAGACTTCCACTGAGACACATCTGCCTCATGATTTGCAGAACCACAATGTATTTCATAGGTTGATAGATGTCATATTTCCTATGGGAGATATTAGTTATAAAAACCAGTTCTTGTGGGTTTCCTTGGTGGCTCAGATGGTAAAAAATCTTCCTGCAATGCAGAAGACCTGGGTTCAATTCCTGGGTCTGGAAGATCCCCTGGAGGAGGGAATGGCAACCAAGGCCAGTATTCTCGCCTGGAGAATCCCATGGATAGAGGACCCTGGCGGGCTACAGTCCATGGGGTCGCAAGGAGTCGGACACAACTGAGCAATTAACACACGCACACACCTCCCCCATAGCGTTTCATTTTAGCCTACTTATTGAAGTGAAGTGTCCCTGTTGCTAATAGGGCTTCAGAAGTGTGGAAAATTTACTGGAATTCCAAAAGCACTGTCCTGAGATCTAGGAGAAATTGACTGGTTTTTTTTAGCTTCCTACCCCTAATTTGTATGTGACCTTGGGGAAGCTCTTGGATCTTCCTGAATCTCTCATGCCTTGTCTCTGATTTGATTAGAAAGCCTTAGGTTATTTTTAGCATCAAGATTCTATGACATCATGGTTCCATATCTATGAGTGTTCTCTTGAGAACAAAGTAGAATCAATATTTTTCAGGGGAACACAAGTACAAAAAAAATATGTTGCATTGCCAAGTTCTCCCCCTCCCAGGTTATGACACTTTCTGTTACTTTTGATGGGCTCTACCTTCCTTCTTTGGTCCAGTAACAGGGCTGCCATCTGGGAACTGATACTTGGGCTCCAGGTCCTCCCCAGGAACAGCCCCAGCAAGTCATTTTATCCTCAGCTTCTCACTCTACATGGGTGAGTCTCTTTGAGAACATCTTAAAGAAATATTCCCTCATCATTGTGGACAAAGGGATTTTTATTGTTGGGGTATCCCATTATTCTCAAGCTCAGGGAT
Source organism: Cervus canadensis (assembly GCF_019320065.1). Taxonomy (NCBI): domain Eukaryota; kingdom Metazoa; phylum Chordata; class Mammalia; order Artiodactyla; family Cervidae; genus Cervus; species Cervus canadensis. The sequence continues at coordinate 28,198,324 of NC_057389.1, read as the reverse complement.
TCCTCCTTTATTGTTTCCCTTCCCTCTAATTCCTTTTCCACCATCGGCTCCTCTTTCATGGCTGCATCTTTCTTCTTACAGTGTTGCGGGATAGGTCAGCAGCTGCAGGAGAACTTGATTAGTGCCTCGCCTCTGAGCAGATGCATTTCCCTGACAGCATCGATCCTGGGTGCTTTGGCTTTGCAGGCAGCTCCACAGAGGAGGAGCTTGGACTGCAAAGGAGGTGGACTATTGTCTGTTCAAGGTGAGTTTGGGGCAGGCAACTAATTCGTTTCTCTTTGCTCAGCTGTGAATTTTGCTTAAATAAGACCTGCTTGAGAATTTTTATTTAAAATCCACTGCCTGGCTGAGACCTTGTGATGGCAAGATTCAAAGACAATTTTTATTGCTAAGTTATTAGTCCTTTGAAAGAAGGAAAATTTGATGCTTAATATTTAAACAGTTTCTATGTTGCTGAATTCTTTGATATCTGAATGTGAACTGGGTAACCATTTAAGGTCCATTTCTAGAGACTTTTCCAGATATTGAAAGCCCTACAGGAATTTATTTGTAATGCTCTTGCATGAAAAGTTGCCATTCATTTCTTGCCATGGTGGCCATTGCCAGAAGATATGTTCATTAGGGATGAAATAAAGAAATATTTTATATTTTGATGTATTTCAATTTGCCCACAGTACTAGTCTGTTTTTGAGGATAGGAATCTTGAAATCCTTTCATCTTGAAAATGTTATCACTCCTCTAGATTTTGGAAAAATTTAATAGTATTTAGCACAGGGAAATCATCTGTGGGCAAACAGGATAACTCCAAGCATTTTTATTCAGTTTTTTCCCTTGATTTTTGTTTTGAGGTTCAGGAGTCATTGGAAAAAACTGGCACAAATGTGCCTGGGTGTAGATCTGACTAAGGGCTCATTTTTTCCATGCATTTTAAGGACATCCCCACCTTTAGGGAACCTGTGCCTCCCTTAGCCAAAATTCCAGCTTCACAAAACCCTTAGCCAAAATTCCAACTCCACAAAAGCATCACATGACATTTCAAAGGCATATTCTATTACTTGTATAAAACTGAACTACAGTTATTGAATAACCCAAAATAATCTATTCAACTTATTCTTTTCATGGTATCTGTAATTCCTACAAGTTTGTATCATATAAATATAAGAAATTGTATTCACAAGCTTCCAGGGGAGTACAGTACTGACCGTTAGGTACAACATCAAAATGTGGTATTATGAGAGGAAGCTAAAAACGGCTGTGGTTTCAAATTAGCAAATTCATCCATGAGTGCTAATTGTGAATTAAACTGTAGATAAAAACTACCACCACAGCAACCTTCTTCCAAAACTTGTGTCCATTTCTGTGGACAAAGAGACAGCCTATATATGGTAGAAAAGCCAAGGGGCTTTGGTATCTAGTCTTGGGTCCTCCATTTTCTCTGTCAGATGACCATCACCAAATCTTTCCGCCAGCTGGCCACAGCTTCCTTAGGTATAAGGTGGGGATAGATAATTCCAGATCAAAGGAGACTATATGAAACATTCCCCAAACTATAAAGTCATATTCACATACTTTTCATTTATGACTGGAGATGTGTTAGTAATACTTGCTTCACTCAGAGCCATTTTCTCCAGAAACTGCCCAATTGCCCATATGGTAAGCCTTCCTAAGGACGTAGGCATAGCAATCACGTTTGTGCCTCCTTTCCTGGGGACACTGGTGGACACCTGATCAAGGACATGAACAGTGGTGAGGAATCAGATCTCTCAAAACTAAAGAGACTCAAGAGTGTCCTTAGATGGCAATCTGGGATCATTACAAACTGGGATCTATGGTGACCATTTTCAGCCATGAGCATGCCGATGCACAGGCAGAGAATGCTGGAGAATGAAGTAGATATACAGAAAGAAGAAAAAACAGCAAATTGCATGCTCACAGGGGTGACAAAGGAAGTACCTGATCTCATTCTTAATCCAGCATATGGGCTGAACATTGATTTTTTTTTCCCCTAGGATGGCCAGAAGATGGCCCATTTTAACGTCACAAAAGATTCCCCTTGAGTGGCTTTCTCTTCCTGACATCGAGTAGGACTTTAGCTAAGACATTAATATTGCACCAAAAAATTTGAAGATTTTATTGTACCAAAAGCAAAAGTTTCCAGCTGTCCTTTGTAGCTACCAAGATGAAACTCTTTCCAGATATGTCTTTCCAGCTATAAAATGCAGACTGCAACATGGAAGATTCAAGAACAGGTTCAATTTGCAGCACATAAATTTACTAACTAGATTTGAAAATGTAATTCAACAATATGAGGTGTGACCCTCCAAATGAATTCTCTCCCTTTTAGTCCTCCCTAAATGAAACTTCAGAATTCACAGACGGCACCACAGGATAATAAAAATAGCATAAATTTTGAAGGTAGTCTCAGATGGAAGTTCTGGCTCCTCTATAAATTTGGTTTAGTTATTTAACTAAATGTTTTAAATTTAAATAAATTTAATTTAAATTTAAATAAATTATTTAAATAAATAATTTATAGGATCTATAAATTTGGTTAAGTTATTTAACTTCTCTTAGCCTCAGTTTCCTCATCTATACATTAAGAATAACAATATTTCCCTTTCAGCCTGTTGTAAGGAATAAATGAGATAATATATGGGAAGAGTAAATATCAGTTACTCAACAAATGTTCGTCTTCTTCTTCCCCTCACTCACCATGTAACTCCTATTTTTTTTTAAATAACAAACCACATAATATAACTCCAAATTAATAATCTGAGTGTGGAAACTAGAAGGAAAATAAGCTCTTTTTGATTTCTTGGTCCAGTCAGCTAGATAGTTTCTTATATTATTTTTAAAAAGAAAAAACACATAGGGCTTAAAATCAGACTTCAAGCAGAAGGGATTTTAATTCAGATATGCATATTTTGGTCAACAAATTAGTTTTCCCGTGTAGTAACATATGATGCTAATACATGTCCAAGACAGTGTGTGCATGTGTCTACATGTACTAGCAGGACCCAGCCAACAGAGTGGTTTAGTTCATTGCATAAACCCAAGATCGACTTGTTAGGCATATCTGCTCATTTGCATGAAGAAAGCTAGAAAGCTTCACCCACTGGGCACACTGCTTCAATATTCAGTAATAAAATCTATTAAGCCCATAAGTCATTATTTAGCCTAGGAGAGGGATATTCTTGACAAGGAAGTCCTGTGAGAAATGTAGTACATGATATCATAGGAAATGATTTCAAGGGGATGGTGATGAGTCTAACCAAATCATTTCAGATCACTCCAGCCCTGTCAGTCCATGGAACACAGTAGAAAACCATATGCATTCATAAAAATGTCTGATTCTGCATGTAATAGATACAGCAAATAATATCCTAGAAACCAGACTTCGGTGACTAAGATCAGTTTACAGTCTAAGGTTTAAATTGCATGTTTTCAAAGGAGGGGCACAAAAAGAGAGCAGGAGGACCATGCACTACTACTTTCATACGTGAATAATTATTCCTTAAGTAACCTGACAAGAAAACATGCAAGAATCACAAATACTTTTCTAAAGGTACTGTCTCTAGCCTCTCTCCATCCATCTATGTCTAGCCTTGGTGCCAGGCCCAAATAACCTGAAAGTGAATAGAAAAGATAGAAAAATGTTTATATTATAAAAGAAAAGCTTTATTAAATGTGAGTTACAATATCAGCTATATCCTAATATTCTCATTATATTCTTATGTTAATATTCTTTTGTGGTTGTGGAAAACCATACTTTCATAAAGAATAGGAACAAAGCACTTCTATCTATATTATTATTCCTACTCTGTGTTCATTATATGCTAATTCAACATCCAAAGGAAAGGTATCAACAATGACAAATCAAGTTTAAACAGGTTATTTAAATTGGGAAATTTGATAGCATACCAAAATTAATAAATCATAATCCGCTAGTCCATAGTTTTTTTTACCAGTCTCTGACTATTTAAAGTCAATTTAGAAAAGTTTTCAAGCAACTACTCTAAACCTAACTCCCTTTTCCATTTGCTATCTGATTAGTGTTTAAATAAGTTTATGATATAAGAGCATCATGACTCTCTAAAAGAGCACTCCCCCTCCAACCCCCCCCCCAAACCCCTCACTAATTTAGGTTAAAAACAAAGTAATGGCAGCAAAAGTGTCTTTAAGTTTTGCAATAATCCTTCCAGTACTTTTGCATCCCAAAAGGCTCCAGATGTGACCAGCCACTGCAAAATGGTAAGTTGTTTATCAGCATTCTACGCTGGGAACTGGCACCTGTAATTTTACTCTTATTTTGCATCAGCATTATTAAAACACCTAAAAAACGACCAAGTGAAGGTTTTGTGTAATCACACAGATACCTTCAGGGTGAGATGCCCTGTTGGCTGTCTGCGCCCAGAAGGTGTGCCGGCTCTAGCCGGCAGCTTCCTTCTCTGTCGTCTGGATAGCCGCTCTGAGCCTCCTTGGATAGGGAGTTTGTGCTGGTAGCTGGAGCTGGAAAATAATGGTGAAATGTGGTTCTGGCAGCCTTGAAAGAATCGATTGTTGATCACTTTTGATAATGCAAATACTCACAATCCTTCTCTTTCATTCATTTTTTTTTCTTTCTCTTTCTTTCCCCTTACTTGCTGTTAATAGTCCTTTGTAGCTAAAAAAAAGAGGCCCCTTATCCACCTCAATCCAGGGTGAAGATTTAAGAAATAGACATAGGTGAATCATGTGATGACAATTAACCACTTTGTTGAGCCAGAGATCCCACTTCACCCTTACCTTCTCTTTGTAACCTCGGGGCTCTGTTACATCTTGCCTACAGTTTTCCTAGCTGCCTGCTTCAGCCTGCTCCCATCTTACTGTGGTTTAGAAACATGACAAGCTACCTTTAGCTTGCTGGCACTTTAACAATGAAGATTCTTGGAACGTAACTTCTGCTTAACTGCCGATTCCTAACCCTGCGTGGCAACAGGCTGTGATTTGGTACCGCGGTACAGTCAACCCAGACTTGAAGTTTGCTTTCCAAAAAAGTTTCTTTTTTTGAGCCTATGAAATGATTTCCCACTCAGATGCTTGAAAATGGATCATTTTAAAAAGTCCTCTTTGGCAAGATCTTCACATACATGTTAAAGGGAGGTAAAACGAGTGGGGAAACTGAGGAGCAGAGGGTTTAAGGGACTCACCTGGGATTGCAGAGTGAGTTATCACCAAGCCGAAGTTGGGACTCAATGTTCCTGACAGTTGATG